>NW_025999961.1:10064024-10126875 GCF_001458135.2 Marmota marmota marmota
GGCGCGGGGGGTGGGGGGTGGCTCTGCCCCTCAGCAGGCCACTGGGCCTGTTCTGTGGGTGGTCACAGTTCCGTCTACCTTGCCGGCGCAGGGGGAGGGGGCGGCTCTGCCTCTCAGCAGGCCGCTGCTCCTCTTCTGCCGGTGGGTCGCAGGCCCGCCTACCTTGCAGGAGTGATTGGAAGCTCTGTCCCACCACGGGCCACTGGGCCTTTTCTGTCGGTGGTCACAGTTCCACCTACCTGGCAGGCGCGGGGGGGGGCCTGCTCTGCCCCTCAGCAGGCCGCTGGGCCTGCTCTGTGGGTGGTCACAGTTCCGTCTACCTTGCCGGCGCAGGGGGAGGGGGCCAGTTTGTGTATTCTTAACTCAACATTGATTGATGAAGGAATGTGTTTGCAAATAGATTTATCTTTAAAATTGTTAAAATTTGAAGCAGTTTTCATCTGAAATGTAGGAAGCAAATTTTGAAGTAAAAAGAGAGAGTTAAACATCTATAATCCACAATATTTCCTTGGATAGAATAAAGGGGGGAAAATACTAAAAAAAAAAAAAAACTAACTTGTCAAACATAGTATAAGTCAACAGACATTAAGAAATAGGTAAACATGGAAATTAGTAAATAGAGACAAAATGTAATTGTTTTTTCAGCAGTAATTCCCCTAGAATTTGAAAATAAAATAAGGAAAAGGATGTGTTGGCTGGGCCAGAGAAGCAAAGAAGTTAAAAATAACAGATCAAATAATGGATGACATGTCCAAAGAAAAAGTAGGCCCTAATTTAAACATGTGGGATTTAGGTCCCAACTTCCTTAATATGAATCCTATAGCACAAGAATTTAAACCAAGAATTAATAAATGGGATTAACTCAAACTAAAATGTTTCTTCTCATCAAAAGAAACAATCTGTGAGGTAAATAGAGAGCCTACATCTTGGGAGCAAATTTTTACCCCTCACACATTAGATAGAGCACTAATCTCTAGGGTATATATAGAACAAAGCTAATAATAATAATAATAATAATAATAATAATAATAACCCAATCAATAAATGGGCCAAGGACATGAAGATGATATAGAATAAATCAACAAATATATAAAAAAATGTTCATCAACTCTAGCAATTAGAGAAATGCAAATCAAAACTACTCTAAGATATCATCCCACTTCAGTTGGAATGGCAGCTATTATGAAGACAAACAACAATAATTGTTGGCAAGGATGTGAGGAAAAGGGCACACTCATGCATTGCTGGTGGGACTGCAAAATGGTGCAGCCAATATGGAAAGCAATATGGATATTCCTCAGATAATTGGGAATGGAACCACCATTTGACCCAGCTATCCCTGTCCTTTTTCTATACCCAAAGGACTTAAAAACAACATACTACAGGGACACAGCCACATCAATGTTTATAGAAGCATAATTCACAATAGCTAAACTATGGAACCAACATAGATGCCCTTCAGTAGATGAATGGATTAAAAAAATGTGTCATATATTCACAAGGGAATATTACTCAGCAATAAAAGAGAATAAAATCATGGTATTTGCAGGTAAATGGATGGAACTGGAGAAAATAATGTTAAGTGAAGTTAGCTAATCCTCCAAAACAAATGTTGAGTGTTTTCACTGATATAAAGAGTCTGATTCATAGTGTGGTAGGGGGCGGGAGCATGGGAGAAATACAGGAACTCCAGATAGGGCAGAGGGGTTGGAGGGGAAGGAAGGGGGCAGGGGATTAGCAATGATGATGAAATGTGATGGACACCATTATCCATAGTACATGTATGAAGACACGAATTGGTGTGAATATACTGTGTATACAACCAGAGATATGAAAAATTGTGCTCTATATGTGTAATAAGAATTGTAATGCATTCCGCTGTCATGTAGTTAAAAAATAAAATAAATAAACAAATAAATAAATATATAAATAATATGATAGATGACAGACAGAGAGCATGGGTTTCCCAAAGGTTAAAAGTATATGTACTTTGGAAATAATCAAATTAGTACACATAGAGCATTAAGAATTATTTAAATGTTTTTAGATTTTTTATTAAGTTTTTATTTTATTTTATTTTATTTTTTAGTTTTTGACCAGTATTTTTTTAGTTGTTGACCAGTGTTTGGGGGAGGTCAAAACCTGTAATGCTACCACAACTTTGGTGACTAAAGTATACTATAAGCAAATTGGTGAAGTAAAGGAGTGTGAACCTAGATTAGTCACTGAGAATGACTCTGACAGTTGTAAAAGACAGAATGTGACATGCCATTTCTTATTAAATGAGGCAGAACCACTGGGGAATCTAAAATTATAGAGTGTAAAAAGTGAGCAAAATTGTGCCTGAGTAAGATCCTCCACCAAGGCTCTCTTTACAGATGCAATGATTTGAATAACTATTTGTCTACCAAGCTACCCTAAGGAGATTAGGAAATTAGTCAGAGGACCATAATACAAAGAAAAGATATACCAAAAAAAGGCAAGAAAAATTTGTTGAGTTCACCTCTACCCCAACATCAGGCAGCTTGAGGAGAAGGAACTAAATCCAAGCCTTAGACTTGAAACTGACTATCAGACCTACCATAGTGAAAAACAGTGCCAGGCAACAGACCCAAAACTTGGTTGATGCAAAACAGCTCTTGCTTTAATGTAAAAGAAAAATAGTTTGTCCCGAGCCAATTATGACAGAACAAAAACAAAGTTTCAAGTTCTCCTAAGTATTCTGCTCTGCTGTGGTGGATGATACATTCATTTTTATAGGCACAGAACAAAAACAGTCATAAATTAATATACTCAACAAATACTTTAGTGAGGACTTTAGGCAAACTAACAATAAGAGAGGAAATTTTTTTCTATAGGTTACCAATGTTATAATTCAGCATTTTTACTTTAAGGTTGGTGGAGGCTAAAAGTCTTTTAAACTTAACAATATTTCCTGAGAGATATACCCCCAATAATTATGAAAATATAGGTCAAATACTGTTTTAGTCAGCCTTATGTCATTGTGACCAAAAGACCTGAAAAACTCAACTATATGTTTCTTACCAGAAACTCACTACAATGCGAAGGACATACATAGAGGGAAAGTGGATGGATTGACTCATATACTCCTTACAATTAGAATCTAAAGTAATATAGAAGTAGCCATACTTATATAAAAATAAGTTTTAATCAAAAGTTATAGAAAGAGACATGGGATGTCATTATTTAATTATAAATGCATCAATTCATCTAAAAGAATTAACAATTCTAAATATGTATGCACCAAGTATCAGAGAAAACCAAGTACATTAAATAAATGTTAAAGACATGATAGAGATATAGACTCAAACACAATAATATTAGAGAACTTTAATACTCCACTTTCAACAATGAACAGATCATACAAACAGAAAATCTACAAAGAAATGGAAGAGTTAATTTGTAACCCAAACCAAACAGACTTAACTGATATCTACATAAACGTTCTACCCAAGATCTTCAGATAAGCTTCTCCCTAACAAATGGAAAATTCTTCAAGATATACTACATATTGCTCACAAGACTATTTTACTTGAAATTATGTTGTTATATATTTTTAACACAATTCAATCAAACTACAAATCAATAACAATAAAAGCTAGGTACTACGTAAATGCATGGAAATAACACTTTTACTTTCGGTTATCTTATGGATCAAAAAATAAATTAAAGAGGAAATTTTTTAAAATCTTGAAACAAATGAGTATGGTAACATGGAACACGTAAATCTATCGGAAACAGCAAAAACAGTATTAAGTGAGAAATCGTAGTATTCAGTGCTTACAGCAAAATACAGAAAGATCTGAAATAAAAAGCCTAACACTGGGTCTAAAGGAACTAGACAACAAGCACAAGACAAACACAAAATATATAGGAGGAAAGAAATAAGATTAAAAAAGAAATAAATGAAACTTAAAAAAAAATTCAAGAGATCAATACAATGAAGAGCTGTTTCTTTGCAATGATGTTAGATAAATCCTACCTAGACTATCTAAAAAAAGAGAGAGAAGATTTAAATTAATGATGAAAAAGATGTTAAAAAAATGACAATGCAGGTATACAAGTGATCATTAAAAATATTTTGAACAACTAAATTTCAACAAACTTAATAACCTAGAAGAGATGAACACATTTTTGTACATATCCACATTACCAAGATTAACTCAAAAATAAATAAAAAGCAGAACACAGCAATAACAAATAATTATATTGAGTTACTAATAAAATGTCTTCTATCAAAAAAAAGTTCAAGACCAATTGGCCTCACTGATGAGTTCTATCAATCATTTAAAGAATAATTTGTACAGAGATGGGGCTGTAGTTTGGTGGCAGAGCAATTGCCTCGCATAAGTGATACACTGGGTTCTATCTTTAGCACCACATTAAAAATAAACAAATGAAATAAAGGCATTCTGTCCGGCTACAACTATTTTTTTAAAAGAATAATTTGTACCAATTTCCTTTGAAAACATCCTGTAATGACAGGATTGCCTGATACCAAAAGAGTCAGACATATAAGAGAAGAAACTATAAGCCAATATCCTTCATGAAAATGGATGAAAAAACTCCTCAAAAATACCAGCCAACCAAATTCAATACAAACTGATTTTTTTTTTCACCATGATTAAGTAGAAGTGATCCCAGCGATACAAGGATGGTTCAACATATTCAAATCAGTAAATAGTATGATCATATCAACACAATGAAGGACATAACCATTTAAAATGATATAAATAGATGCAGAAAAGGCATTTGAGAAAATTCATCACTGCTTAGTCACAAAAAAAACTTACTAAGTTAAATATAGAAGGAATATACATCAACATAATAAATGACATATATTATAATTCAACAACAAACATTTTGCTGGATGGCAAAGAGCTGAAAGTATTTTGTCTCAGATCTGGAACATGACAAAGATTTTCACTTTACAACTTTTATTCAACATTGTTCTAGTCAGAGCAATCAGATGAAACAAAATCGTTACTATTTGAAGATGACAATACCTTATATAAAGAAAACCCAAAAGATTCCTGTACAAACAGGTAAATACTAATAAAACAAAATCAACAAGTTGCATGATGCAAAATCAGCTTATAAAAATCAATAGCATTTTATATACCAGTAGCAGGTTATCTGAAATAGAAAGCAATTTTCCACTTACAATAGACTACAAAAAGTAGAACAACTGGAAAAAAGTTTAACCAAAGAGGGGAAGGTCTAGGTAATAAAAACTCTGAAACACTGATGAAAGTAATTAAATCAGACACAGAAAAATAGACATCCATTGTGATGAGTTAAAAGAATCAATATTATTAAAATGTACATGCTACCACAGTGGTCTAAAAATTTAATAAAATTCACATTTTTTACAAAACTATGAAAACAATTAAAATTGTTTATGGAAAAAAAAATCCTGAATTGATAAAGTCCCCTTCCGCAATAAAACAATGCAGTTAAACTACGTGAGTTCAGTGTATTTCTAAGGTATAGTAATCAAAACAGCCATGGAATTTATATACAAACAGTCTCATGCAGCAATGGAACAGAATAGAGGGCCTAGACATAAATGCATCCATCTATAGCCAATTGATTTTGACACATGGTGGAGAAAGAAATCTTTTCTATACAAGATGCTGTTAAAATTGGATATCCACATCCAGAAGAAACCAGAACCTTAAGTCTCACCAGTTATAAAAGCTCATTTAAAATTGAATAAAGGCTGGGTGCAGTGGCTCACACCTGTAATCCCAGTAGCTGGGGAAGCTCAGGTAGGAGGACTGCAAGTTCAAAGCCAGCCTCAGCAATCTAGTGAGGCCCCAAGCCACTCAGCAAGACCCTGTCTCTAAATAAAATACAAAAAAAGGGCTGGGAATATGGTTCAGTGGTTAAGTGCTTCTGGGTTCAATCCCTGGTATCAAAATAAATAAATAAATAAATTTGAATGAAGATTGAAATATAAGACATTAAACTATGCAAATACTAGGAGAAAATTATGTAGGAAAAAATGATTCAGGAGATTGGAATAGGAAAGTTTTTTGTTTGGTTGGTTTTCTTTCTTTTCCTTCTTTTTATCTTTTTTGAACAGTACTCCAAAAGCAATAGATGGGTTTGCATCAAAAAATTTTGCTCCCCAAATAAGCAATTATTAGAAAAAAAAACCAACCTGTATGATGGGAGAAAATATTTGCATATTTCATATCTAGCAAGCAGTTAATGTCCAGAATATATATAGAAAACACAAATACTAAAAACAAACAAACAAACAAACAAACAAAACTGGTTAGAATGGATAACATATCTAGCAGACTTTTCTACAAAGAAAACGTGCAAATCACTACAATGTATATGAAAAAAATGCTCGCTATCACTAATCATTAGGGCAATTCAAAACTGCAAGGAGATATCACCACATCACAGTAAGAATGTCTATCATAAAAAAGACTAAATATAACAAGTACTGGCTAAGATGGGGGAAAAGGATCCCTGCAGATTGTTGGTAAATGCAAATAAGGACAGCTATAATGGAAAACAGTGTGGAATTTCTTAAAAAATTGAAAGAAATTCCATGTGATCCTGCAATTCCATCCTTGGGTACATATCCAGAGGAAAAAGCATCAATGTGTTAACAGAAACCTACATTCCTATTTTTACTGTAGCAATAGTCATAATAAAAATGGACACTAAAGTGTCCAATTGATGAATGAACAAATAAAAAGCTGTACATATACGCAGTGTAATATTCTCGTACCATAAAATGTGAAATTTTTGAAATAACAAGAATGGAACTGGAGATCATGATGTTAATAAAATAAGCCAGACAGAGAAAGATAAATTCTACATGACCTCACTCATAGGTGAATGTAAACAAAGTGATCTTAAATATAGTGAGAGTAGAATGGTAGCTATCAAAAGCTGGGGGGAATAGAGGGAACAGGAGGATGGATTGATTGTGGTTTCTAAAATATAGTTAATTGCAACAAGAAATCCTGTTATGATATTAAACAATGGAGGAAAATAGGTAACAATTATGTACTACACTTTTTTTTAAAGAGAGAGAGAGAGAGAGAGAGAGAGAGAGAGAGAGAGAGAGAATTTTTTAATATTTATTTTTTAGTTTTCGGCAGACACAACATCTTTGTTTGTATGTGGTGCTGAGGATCGAACCCGGGCCGCACGCATGCCAGGCGAGCACGCTACTGCTTGAGCCACATCTCCAGCCCAACTACACATTTTTTAAAATGATAAGAAAGTATTTTGAATGCTTTCACTGTAAATAATAAACATTTCAGAAGATATATATGTTTACCTGATCAAATACTGCACATTGTACCCCACTAATATGTGTAATTTTAAGTCAGTAAAAAACAAATTAAAATAAATAAAATAAAATTACAAGGTATATAGATATGAGTGATATATACTCTACTTGATTTATATATAATCTATGGATAATTTGTGGTTAATTTATAGGTAATATGATTTTGTGGATCATTTGGGCATGTAATCCTTTGAAGAATAATATTTGCTGAAAGAATGTGTATTTTAAATCTTAGACAACTGATTCAGGGACTTAATTCTGGATTATAATTCATTTATAAAATATAAATGTGTTGCAAAAAATAAATTCCAAATGTTTTGTCAGTTCTTAACAACTCTATGAACCTAGAATACTTTTTTTTTTAAAGAGAGAGAGAGAATTTTTTAATATTTATTTTTTTTAGTTTTCGGTGGACACAACATTTTTATTTTACTTTTTATGTGTTGCTGAGGATCGAACCCAGTGCCCCACACATGCCAGGCGTGCACGTTACCACTTGAGCCACATCCTCAGCCCATAGAATACTTTTTTTTTTCTTTTACTTTTCTTTTCTTCTCTTTCTTTTCTCTTAATTCATAGAATTTACTTTTGGGTACAGTTAGTTCAAGGAATAAGTAATATTTTCTTATCACAGATGAGAATTTTTATATTCTTTTAATTTTTTGTTTCTTTTTAAAATTACATATTACTTCAATAAGACTGCATGTTTCTTCATTAAGTGGTATGTAGTCCAAGTTATGGTTCTGGTACTCTAATTTATTAACTGTATCTTAAATTGAAATTAAATGAATAATAGTAATTTAGATGCAGTAAGTTGCCTTGTAGTCAAGACAAGTGACAATAACAACCTTAGAGAGTATTAAGGGCTCACTAAAATGACTGAAATATTAAGATGGCATATAATGAATATATAAATAAGAACATGTAAGTTTTCATTAGGTAAAACAGATCATTTTACTGAAGAATCATTACCACATATACTTTCACTCATATTCTACATGAAATATTAAACTCTCATTGATACACCTAGCTAAACATTAACACAAGAAATATTGTTTCTGATAGTGGGGTCAAGTGCCAGGAAAAGTACTCAAATTATATGAAAGAAAGAAAGATGGGATTTAGGAACAATAGCATTTCACCACATGATTCAAAGAAAGAAGAGTTTCTTAGTCACATGGGCTAGACATATTCCTCTCTATGCCTTATCTAGGGAATATGACTCCTATTTTTCTCTAATACATATTTCATGATCTTAGGTACAAATGGAACTTGAGAAATATTTGTTAGTATAATAAAACAGTACTTAGTTTCTATCCCGATTGTTTTTCCTACAAGCAATCTGACATCACAGAAACTAAACTTTGTTATCTATTTGATCTTTGATTTTCACATGTAAAAATTTAGTTAATAAGAATGCATAAAGTTATACTGTAATTTAACTTAGATAAAACTGTAAATCACATTAATAATTAATAAAGCATAGTAATTTTCTAATTCCCTTTAGTCTCATTAGTAAAATAAGTTTTACATAAGGTGAAATCTGAGAAACTAGCAGGCATTTAAATTCTCACAAATTCAGAGCAGAGTGTTCATTACTCAGTGAAATATTTTCCTATAGATTTGTTTAAAAATTCATACTGAAATTTGTTTTAAATAGTATGAAGACACTATTTATATATCACATAATTTACATATATTTATAAATAAATAAATAAATAAATATTTTATATATCACATAATTTATACTGTAATTTTTGGTTTGTGTACATTTAGATCTGTTAGTCTACTATTTATATTTAATGTGTATTTTTGAGTTTTTTTTGTGGTTCCATATTTTCTTTCATGACTACTTTAAAGTTATTTAAAAATCTTGAGTCATAACTAATCTGTTGTGTTTTTTGTTATTATGTATATAATTGTAGAGTTCATTTTTAGAGGTTGCTGTAGAAATTTATATAAAGAGTTAACCTCTTAGCATACTTAAAATAAATATTTATAACTATGAATGGAATACAAATTCTATGATTTTTTTTCTCGATCTTTCATACTGTAGTGATCTTATGTATGTGTGCAAAATGTATGTGCTTGTGTTTATATATAAATGTACATATGAGCTAGCTACAGATAACATTTACATCTATGATAGGTATATTTAAATACTCTATTTCTATTACTATTATAGGTTTATCTATATCTCTATTGTTATACCTATGTCCATAGTAGGTATATCTACTTCTATATATCTCTATATATCCATGTTGGCAATAGGCATATCTATACGTGTATATGTATATCTCTATACTGATATGTATACTTCATGTTACTTGCTTGGTTAATTTTCCTTTTCATTTTGGTGTTTTGGAGAAAGTGTGTTTGTCTTTAGTTTTCAGTAATTTAATCAAGATATATTTGAATGTATCTATCATACAGATGATAAAGAAAAATATATATATGTATAACATAAAATTTTATATATTTTTGTTTTAAATGTCTCATGTATTTTTAGTAAAACGATAGTATTTTATATAGACGCCATCATTTAATCACTCCATTGTTCTTCTTTTAATGCTGTTTCCCTCCCTTTCCATCTTGTGTTATTATTCTTCCTTTAGAAATTATTCTAGTGTATCTGGTAAAACACTTTTGGAAAATATTCTTTATCTGAGAATTTCAATAGATGTGGGACTTAGGGATGTCAGTTCCTGTTTTGAAGGAGTTGAAAATATTATTCAATTTTATGTTTCTTGCTACATGAAGTTCCCTTTCCTTATTGGTTCTTTGTAGATATTACTTTTTCCTTGGTTTTCAGTGGTTTAATGATGATGCATCTGAGTGTACATTTCTAACATTTTTTTGGACTTTACCAAGCTGTGTGAAATTGTAGGTTTATGTCTTTTGCCTAATTTGTAAACAGGATAGCCAGAAATCTTCCAACATTCTTTTCCTGTTATGCATTTTTCTGCTTTCTTTCTGAAACTAAAGAAACTTAAATTTTAGAAATATTGGTGGTAACAGCAAAGTTGTTATCATCATCATCATCAATACCACCAAAATAATCACTGTATGAGCAATGCTTCTGCCAAAATTCAGGAAAATTAAGATATTTATTATTAAATAAATAAAGTACAAATATGTAAAAGATTAAACTTTATTACATAATATATGTTTATTGCTAAATGGGCCTCATTGCTTAAACAAGTTGACACAAAATTTACCATTATTATAACCATCATTCTTTTTTTTCTGAATGCTCTGGTCATTTATGAAAATATCCTTCTCTTTAGTTTCTCAGATTGGATAATTTCAATTATTTCCTTACTACATTACATGACCCTTTTCTCTATCATTCCCATACAAGTATTAGATCCATCTTTTGAAAACTTTAATTCAGTTATTAAGTTTTTAGTTTGCATATTTCCATTTGGTTCTATCTATTTTCTTTGTTTTGAGACTTTAGTTTGCTGACAATTTTTATCTTTCTGTCCATTTCAAGATCATATATTCATGCTTATTGTAGCATTTAAAATATTGAAGCTACAGTAAGTTATTTATCGAATACTTTTATATCTATTCCATGTTGCTGTTGGTGTTTTCTTATTGCTTTTTCCCCCATGTTAAGCCAGAGTTTCCCAATTGTTGGTAGGTTGAGTGATTTGGTATTATATACTGAACATTTTTAATATTTAAAAAATTAAACTTTGTGGCATTTTAAGTTCCTATAGATTGTGATTTTAACAAAAAAAAAAGCAAGCACTTGACCTGTTTGATTAAGTGCAAGACATATCTTTGATCTGCTTCTAGATTATGATTCAACTCCATTTTCAAAGCTGTGTTGATATGCACAGTGTTCACACCTGTGTGACATTATGTGGCCATTCTATTACTAGAATGGTGATCTGTCTATGAGTTCATTTCTCACAGTTTATGTGTTCTATTCAAGGGCATGTCCAAAACTGAGTAGCCTAGAGGGAGAAAAACAAACAAACAAAAAGCTATAAATAAGTTTAAGTTTTTGCTTTCCCAAGTTCTTCCCTCAGGACCATTTCTCTGATACTCTATGTGCCCTGACGTACTTCCATCTCATATTCAGAAAGGTAGAATTTTAGTTAACCTTTTTTGTTTTATTTTCAACAACTATGTTCATGTTTGAGACAAAACATTGGATAGAAAACTTTAAAAGCATACCCCATACTCTTTGGGCCTCTGTTCCTCAATCCTCTGGTCATTGTACATGAAACAGCAAAGTAAAAACAAAATGGGATGTGGTGGCTCAGCTTGCAAACCCAGCATCTCAGGAGGCCAAGGAAGGAGGATTACAAGTACACACCAGTTTCAGCGACTCAGTGAGGCCCTAAGCAATTTAACAAGACTCTGTCTCAAAATAACAAAAGAATAAAATAAAATAAAATAAAAATAAGGGCTAGGGATGTATTTCAGTGGATAAGTGCTTCTGGGTCAAACCCCCAGTACCAAAACAATACAAAAACTGCAACAAAAGAAAATTAGGGAGTTCCCTATTATCTCTGAGCACCTGGAGTTACAATCCCTATCTACAGGACCAGACCTGAAGGATTTTTGCATTAGTTTCATGTGTACTGGTAAAAAGTTACTTAGACTTGGTGATTTAAAACAGAAAAAAAAAATGTGTTCTCTCATAGTTCTAGAGGAAAAAGTATGAGATGAGTATTATGTGCCCAAATTGAGGTGCTGGCCGTGTTAGTTCCTTCTGGAGAGTCCAGGGTGTCATCTATCCATTACTTCTTCCAGCTTCTAATTGGGCTGGCAAATTCTCCTTTCAGGGTTTCCAGGGGTTCGTATCTGGTTATCTATTAGGACATTATTCATCCACTTATAGCTTCTGCTGGAGCTCTGATATCAGAAGCCCTGTGCTCACTTTTATTTTTAAAGCCTATTGCAGTATAATTAACATACACAAATTGCTTGAATATATTCAATTTATTGTGTTTAGATATATACCATCAATTTATTACCACAAATATATTTAAGACAAATGTTCTTACTACAAGACACACACACACACACACACACACACACAGATAAGATGAAGTTCTGGAAGTGTGGATATTTATGGGTACACTAATAGTTTTCAGATATTAAACAAACAATACATTTGTGCTATAATCCCATCTAAATTTATTTAAAAACTTCATTTGAAGAATACTCCAGATCCAAATATCATCAATGATGCACTACTGTAATTTTAATGAAAAATTAATACCAATCTTCCTTAATTTAAAAATAGAAGAAAAGGAAATAACCCCCGCTATATGTCACTAGGCCACGATTCTCATGATTACCATAATACAGAAGTAACAAAAGAAGATTATAGAACAATATTCTTCTTGATTGTAGAAAATGAAAATCTTCAGCATAACGCTAGTAAGTAATATATAAAAAAGTATTTTATACATTTGCTCACTTTTGTGGTTGAATCTGCACTGAGTTCAGACAAAGGTATACTGGAGGGAGAAAAAGGCAATTATAATTCATTCTATGAAACTTTGAATTCTGGCCTTCTTCCCCTATGTGCCTCATGCTATTTAATTTTAAAGTGGTTGCTTCTAGTCTTCTGTACAAGTTTAAGAACTCCATGTAGTGCAAAAGAAAGAGCAGTACCTGCTTATATCATCTTATCAACAATTAGAACTTTCCAAATCCATTTGTCAACTTTTATTTTTCAATCAATATAATGGAAAAATAAAATTTAAAGCACCAAATACATTTTCAGTGGTTCAAATGCAATCAGCATTTCCCTATTCTATCTTATCTCTGACCTGATATCTGCTCCCCAGACGCTACATTTTCTACATTTTTTGAGTTTTTTTATATATAAAATCCATATTTCTGAGTATGTGTGGCTTTTCAAAATTATATGTTAGTACTATAAAAAAGCCATTATTGAAACCTTGTAAAATTTCCCAGTGTAGCCTTGCACACATGCACAGGCATAGCTCCATTCTCCTTTCCTCCAAGAGGGAATTAAAAAAAAAAAAAGCAATAGAATTAAAAAAACAATTGTTTTTTATAGTCTCATTACTATATAAATTAGTATTTACTAATAAGCATGATAAAAATAAAACCCCAGTGAGTAAAATATACACTGTGACTAAATTGCCTTTAATCTATATTTGTTTTTTTCTGGAGAAAATTATTTTTAAACTTGTATTATTTTTTCTCTGTACTTTTCAATGACTCTTCTACAAAATTTCCATAAACCTTTCTTGTTCTTTGAACACATTCTGATCTGTCTTCTCGTATTTCAGAATGCTTTCTCTCCCTTCCCACCTCTCTCTCTCTCTCTCTCTCTCTCTCTTTCACACACTCACACACACACACACACACACACACACACACATGCAATATCACCTAATCTCATTCATTTTTTAGTTAGGAAGTCATGTACTCATTTACTTTATAAACCTCTGTTTCAAATAACCTTCCCTGAAAGTGAGATGGAATGCCCTCTTTTCATGCATATTAACGTCTTTTTTAAATGTGTTTATCTATAGGACCAAAACTAAAACACATATTCTCTTTCTTTCTTCCCTCCATGTCTCCCACTCTCTTTCATTTTGATGTAAATAATTTTACTACACCATATTTCACTCCAAGTTTCTATGTGTCATTTGAATTAGAAAATCACAAATGTTTTATAGCAATGTAACATTTTTCAAAATTGTATATTTGATATGTGCACATGTTTTTTATTACATCCCTTTTACCGTAGACAAATATTCTTCGTATGAGCTTGTGTGCTGCTGAAGATAGAACCCAGCTCTCACATTCTAGAAAAGCAAACTGCCACTGAGCTACATCTTGAGCCTTAAAACATGTTCTTCATGAACATTTTATTAATAGTGTGCAATAATGAATGTCTATTAAGTAATCAGTGATGAGAATACATTAACAAAGCATTGAAAAATATAAAATATCGTATGTATTTAGGTTTTATAAGATACTTCTATTCTTATATGAAGATAAAAAGAAAATGTAAGTTTCATTGTCTTATTGAATATCAAGTATTATGTCAAAAAATAGTTTCTGCCATGTTTAACACTTAAAATTGATATCAAAGAAATATTCATAAAATCTCAAACATTAGCAATTTGTTTTTCAGCTACTGTAAATATGTATGCATTTTTTTTGTGTGTAGATGTGGGTTGTATTTCTTTCTCTATTACTCATTTGTTCATGTTTTTGTTTTTCTTTCATTTTAGTGAAGTAATTTTTGACATGAAATGTGGTGTGCTACAGACATATTTAATTTCCATATCAAAAAGTACTTATCATATTGGTTTCTTAGTTTTATTACTCAAGGCTACAAAGGGTGGAGAAAGGGATACATTATCATGGAGATGTCAAAATAACCTATAAATGTAATGAGAAATGCCACTTTCATTTTAATTTTGCTTACTGGAACTCCTCTGACCTTGAGATGATTCTAAGACATGAGGAGTCAAAGGCTAAGCCTGTTGGATTTTTCTCTTTCTGAGACATCATCCTAGAAAGAAAAATCTCAAATTGCTTTAAAATACAGGATCAAGAAGGCCTGTTCATAGTATTAGTCTAAATCATGGTAATATGAATAGATTTACATGGAATGTTACTAAAAATCATTATGAAAGGTAGGAGAAATTACTTCATCACAAACATCCTGAATTAATGACTGAAAAACACATTAATACACATACATGTAGCAAACCTTTGTGAGAGTTTCAAATTTTTGTATTGTTTTCTCTCAGGATCTTGAAAAATGCAAGCAAAGTCTATTTAAATTACAGTTTAAATTTGTTAATCTCCTTCCACATGCATTACTTCATTTTTACATCTCTCTCCATAAAACTTAGCATTATACATACAAGTGTCCTAACTACAAATGTTACCAGTAGTAAGTATTATAGGAAACAGACAATGATTTAAAGTTCAGAGCACACTTATACAGTTGCCTGTTTGTTAAAAAGAGAAATAATATTCTGCTAGGGTACAATATTCACTTACTATGGATGTCATCATTTGTTATATGTATTCCTATGGATCTAGAGAAAACAGGAAAAACCAATGAGACTACAAATATATTTTGCAGATGGGTGATCCATGGTGGGTCTATCTGAGTAAACATGAGTAAACATGGATGACATCATATGAAATAAAATAATCCAGGCACAAAAAGATGAACATGGTATGATCTCACTCATAATGTGAAATCTTTAAAAAGTTCACCTCATAGAAGTTGAGAGTGAAATAGTTGTTACCAGAGAGTGCTGAGAGTAGAAGGAAAGTGATGGGAGAGGTTGTTCCAGGTTGTTCCACAGGTACAATGTTGCAGTTAAATGGAAGAATGCTCTGGAGTCTATGGCACAGTAGGGTAAGTATGGTTAAAAGTACGGGGCATACCTTGAAAAGGCTGGAATAGAAGACTCTAAATAGAAGACTCTTAAATAAATGATAAAAATTTAAGGTGATGATTAAGCTGATCACTATGATTTAGTCATTTCTCAATGTATTCCTGAATCTAAAGATGACATTGTATATAACTCATACGTACAATTATTATGTAACAATAAAATGTTAAATAATAATAATACCCTTTTGGGGGATTAGGGGGTGTTATACTTTGTTCCCCAGATTCATCTTGACCTCATGAATTAACTGATCTTCCTGCATCAGTTCTCAAGGAACTTAGATCACAGAAGTATGCCACCATGCTCAGATTAACTAATAGTCTTCAAAAATTTACATCTTTATTATAGTTTTTAAACATAGGCCTAGCTTGATTCTTTCTAAAAATCTTTTTTGTATTGCTCTTATTTTGTAATAACTTGATACTTTTAATATAGTCTTGTCTCTACTTGTACAACATAGATCTTAACACATTCTCTAAATTAAAATGCAAGGAAAAGATTGCATTATAATTATCATTTGCCTGTATCACTATCATGATTTGATGATTTTAATATTGGCATTCCTTTTCTTTTTGAGCAGTAACTTACTATACTTTATGAATATTAGATCATTTCATGTCATATTTTATGTGCTAAGTCAGTGAACATTTTGTAGCAATAATTATTGTCTCTCTTTTCTAGAAAAGAGTGAAGCACAGGATATTCATTCTCCTGTTTATTATCTTCTTTTCCCTATAGCATATAGCCTGGTAATTGGAAAAATGTTCAGCCACCCCAAACTCATTTTACATGTGCTTTCCCTTATCACTGATTAATGATTCTAACTGTCTCTTTTCCTCTAATGTGTGAAATTAGGTCTTCTTATTCTGACATGGATTGTTAAAAGAGAGATAAATGCTACACTCATGTGGCATGATGAGTTCCAAGTATCTTGTGAAGCAATCATTTAAAGGGTCAGGCACCCTGGGTCAAATCAGGCACAAAGGTATGGGAGAACTGAGCAATGACATCTGAAGTAAAATGATTTTTTTAAATTATGTTAATTACTCGATTTTTAGAAGTCACAGAGGGCTATGAGTAAGGCAGGGACTACATCAAAATTCCATTTTTCAGAGCATATTACTTGAAAATGAAAGGTCACAATGTGAAAGTGCCTGGGGCATCCTATGGTTTTAAACCGGGCTGATTCTTAGATACTTAAAATACATAAGCTTCTACTATAAATTAGTTTTTAAAATAACCACTTAAGTAGACACTAAATTTAAAACAAATGTATAACATGCAATTTGAAAGTAGATATTAGGTCAGGGGACTAGATGATGTATTTTTACAAACCACTTTTGATTTTTTGTACAAAACTTTACAATTTGGAAATGAGGGTCTAGCATATTGGGTAAATTGAACATCTTTATGTGTCAACAACCTGCAATATATTTTTATATTATAATGTGAATTTTTCTTTTTTTCAAAATTAAAAGTCATGTTTTACACAGTAACTTTTTTTAGGCATATGATAAAAATAAATTTTTTTATATATAAAATCTTGCATTTGTAGCATGGGTACTCAGTGGGAAGGTAGAAGTATTTATTGAAATATGCAATAGAGAAAAAATAATATTAAAAATTATTACTAATAGTAAGAAAAGAAATCTAAAGGTCTTGAACTTATAAATTATTACTACATTTCCAAAGAAAATAGAAACATCACACATAAAAGCAAATATAATTCAGTTAGGCACTATATATTATTAAAGATATATGAAATATAATTTGCATAAGAAAAATGGCAGAATAAAATAACACAAGATAATATATGAGTCAACCATTTGAAGATGAATACTCTGAGTGTGTGTATTAGCTAGAATATAAATTTCTTGAGGGAAGAAATTTAACTATTTTTCTCTAACTCATAAACATGAATAATACAGGTATCAACAACAATTATTCATGTATCAAAAACATTCAATGAATTTAAAAAACTGTTTTTTTATTACAACTTATTTTTTTATTTGCTAATATGTCAGTTATATCAAAACATGAATTTGTGTTATTATTAACAATGATATATCTAACCACTGGTAACATGAACTCTCACTGCGATGCAAAAGAAATCTTTGTATTTCTTTTAGAATTTAGAATACACTATCCAGCACTAAGTTTTTCAAAAATCAAGAAAAAAAAAAGATTATTCTATCTCACTCAGTATTGGAAATACAAATTTTCTTGAATAAAAACACCCAAAACTGTAAAATTTTGAAAAGCAAGATCAATCATTTATTCATTCTTTCATTCCTTCAATAAACATATGTTGGTCATTTATTGTGCTTCGATACAGAAAGTAGTGTACTGTTTTCTCAGTGGATTTACAGGTCAGTGGAAGATGCAGACAAATGAACAAATAGGTATAAGTTGTAGGAAATGATCAGTGTTACAGGTACTTAAAGGATTAGTCAACACTGTATACTGACAACAGTGGAAAGAAAGAATCAGAGAAAGTGGTGAGGCTTCATCCAAGATTTAAATGATAAACAAAAATAAGTAACATTGTCAAAATCACTTCAACATATATAGGTAAGAGTGTATATTTATACTTTTAAATTAGAATTCATACATGAATGTACATCCTCTGTACTCTTTATAGTTAAGAGCATTTAAGACACTCTTCAACTCTCAAGATTATCCTAAACAACAATTTTTTATGGGTAATTCTAAACAATTTAATCCCAATCATAAATCTTACCACCATTCTAGACTATTTCAATGTCTTTGTGGAAAAAAACAAGCAACCACCCAACCAAACAAACAAAAAAAAAAAACTTCTGCTTCTCCTTGTTCTCAGTACTTTGAGATAATTTTTCATATACATTTTACTCAAGGAATGTCTTCTGCTGGTTCTTGGGAACCCTAGCACCTCCACTTGTGATTTCCTGTCCTGAACTATCAATCTTGGTCCACAAACACTCACAATTGTCTAAACCAATTCTGTATTCATAGTTATTTTGTGTTTCACAGTCATCTTCGGTTCCTTGATGTCCTTATTTTCTCTTTGGTATTTTCATTTCTTTCCTTACACAGCTTGAATTCCATGGTGCAAATTTTTAACCAATATCTTAATATTATCGACAGTTTGTTCCAGAGTTGGTTTATAGACACTAAGTAGGATTTGGAAAAGAGTGAAAACGGAGCAAGGAGAAAAGAAACAAAATAAAGCAAAAAGGAATGGAACCCACATTATTTCACTAAATAGTGGTTCCATTCCAAGTTTTCTGAGGACTCTCCATACTGCTTTTCAGAGTGATTGCACCAATTTGCACTTTTACCAGCAATGTATGAGTGTACTCTTTCCCTCACATTCTGGTCAACATTTACTGTTACTAGTATTCTTGATTGTTGCCATTCTAACTGGAATGAGATGAAATCTCAGTTTAGTTTTAAGTTGCAGTTCTCTAATTGTTAGAGAACAATTTTTTTTTTCATTTATTTCTTGAACATTTGTTGAACATGTTTTACATATTTGATGACTATTCATATTTGTTCTTTTGAGGTGTCTGTTCAATTCCTTTGCCCATTTATTGATTGGATTATTTGTTTTTTTGGTATTAAGTTTTTTGAGTTCTGTACATATCCTTCAGATTAATGCTCCATCTCAGGTGCAGGTGGCAAAGATTTTTTTTCTCATTCTGTAGTCTCTCTCTTTATGCTCTTGATTGCTATGCAGAAGCTTTTTGCTTGATATCATCTCATTTATTGATTATTGATTTCATTTCTTGTGCTTTAGGTTTGAATGTTGGCATATCCCAAAATTAATATGTTGAAATCCCAACACCCAAAGTGACTTTATTTGTGATCAGGGATTTTAGTGATATAAGTGAAGTTAAATGAGGTCATGAGAGAGAAGCCTGATTCAGTAGCATAAACATCTTTTTAAGAAGACACTCTAAAGATCTTGCCTCCTTTCCAAGCAAGCACAAAGAAGAAGTTGTATAGACAACCAGGAAAATGTCAGTCAAGAAAAAAGCCCTCACCAGAAATACACCCATCTGACATTGATCTTGAACTTCTTGCCTCCATAATTATAAGAAAATAAATATCTGAGGTTGAAGGCTTTTTGTCTATGATATTTTGTTTTTGTAATCTAAATCAACTAATAAAACAAGTATCAAGGAAGCACCTAAACAAGTAATTTATAAATGATTATGGTTGGAGATTTTTTTGAGGAGTGAACATGTTATTGATAAAATAATTCAAATTATAATATGGACTCAGTGGTTTCTAAAAAATTTTTTTTAAAAATCATTGAATCTGAATCTTAAGAAGACTATGGTTTACAGTGGGATGGATAAAACAAAGAATGGTACAAATATGAGAAAAAGAGAGGTGGTTGACAACCTTGACCATTAACCAAGCATAACAGATGTATAGCAAATATGAGGCCTACCTAGATATGGTCAAGAAAGTTTGTGTTCATTTTCCTCCCACATAGAAACAATATTAGTCAACTGAAAATGTGAGCTCTGTCATAATACATGGATGGCATTCATAACCACACTCTATTTCCTGTTCTGAATATTCTTTCTCTTGGAGTAGGCAAGACAATTTGCCATCTGCTTTGTTGTCTGACTAGTAAGGTCAGGTTAAAGGTTTAAAACTGCTTGAGTACAAAATCCCAGGAGAAGGAAAACACATGTTCTGTCTGCTTGCAATAAGTTTGAAAGGTAGAATACCAGTGGCCTGAAGGCTGACCTCCAAGTGAGCAGGGCCAACATATAGCAATATGGGTTCAGAAAACACATTAGTCAGGAACACCTTGGAGAAGAGGGCCCTTCGGGGTGGGATCAGGAAGGTCAGCATACTGTCTGCAGGAGGGATATATTCCCACAGAAGTCAGCATATGGATTTCTTATATAACGAGAAATTTAATGCTGCAATAAAACTACTGAGGAGCACCACGACCTTGTTGAATTATCTGGGCTTAGCTATTTCTTCAGTGCCTTTGTTTTTTTCATTTAAATATATCAGATTACATTACTTTTTGCTTTTCAAATTTGAGATTTTGAAGATTATAGGATAAATTTTCATAAAGAATGAATCCCAAACAGGAAACACACACACACACAAATAATTAATTCAATAGACATTTCTTTTTTTTCAGATAAATTTCCTGTATAATGTTAAGTGTAAAATGACCTAAGCCCAAACAAACACCATCAATTCTTTATATAGCACACATCCTTGGGTTATACCATTGGACATGTGCTCCAGTCAGAAGGTTTGGGTCCCCTACATTCATATGCTGAATCTGAACGCAAGGAGGTGAAGATTTCAAGAGGTAGGTAAATAGATCACAAGAGAAGAGCACTCAGGAGTACACCTAGTGTCCTCATGAAACCAGCACTAGATAATGCCCGCAGAATGTGATCCCTTACCAATACCTTACATTACCAATACCAGAACTGTCAGTGTATTGATACTGGACTTTACTTCCAGATGGGGAGATCAACTTTTGTTGTTTAAAAGCTACTCGGTCTTTGGAATTTTGAGGAAGCAACTCAAACATCTTGTGGCCAAATCAACCATTTAGAGTTAGTGTGACTTTGAGCTTTCCTTGTAAAAAAGCATTCCTGAGGAATAGATGAATTCTAGATAAGGAAGAGGGGAGGGAGGGAGAGAAAGGAGGCAGGGGATTAACAAGGATGGTGGAATATGATGGACATCATTATCCAAAGTACATGTATGAAGACACAAATTGGGTGTCAACCTACTTTATATACAGAGATATGAAAAAATGTGGTATACATGTGTAATAAGAATTGTAATGCAAAAAAGTACATATATAAAGACATGAATTGGCGTGAACATATTTTATATACAAAGATATGAAAAATTGTGCTCTATGTGTGTAATAAGAATTGTAATGCATTCTGATGTCATGTATTTGAAAAAAATAAAATTAATAATGAAAAAAAAGAGCATTCCTGTGACTTAGACTGAAGAACCCCTTGAAGTCCTACTGGTTTTCCATTCTATCAGTATCCCAACAATCGGGTGAAGCCACTATCCATGAAGTAATTTTAATTTGTAATCCTATGCTTTAACTTAAAATTCTTAAAATCACCATAAAAATACACCAGATAAACATAAAATTAGGATAAGAAAGAGATGAAAAACCAAACTTCTTATACTTTCCTGAGTTAAAATCTTTCTCAACTGGATAGCTAGAGATACATTTTGAAATTCTGTATTTCTGTGAATAACACTTCTATGCTTAGTAAGATTTCCTTTGGTGGTTTTTGTTTCTTAGATATAGTGTTGTGAAGATCAAGTTCCCATGTTGGTTTATGGTCAAATTTCCACTGAAGGTTCTGATGTTGATCACATGGACAAGTTATTTCCTCTATAATGTATTCATTGATTGATTGTGCTTAAAGAGATTGATATATCTATTGATGCTTTGTAGTTATTAATACAAATAATCTCACTAAATTTTTAAATGAGACTATTAATTATTTTCTTTAAATTTACAATTGGAAAACATGTACACATATATGTATCATGCTTTATACATTTATTTATGTAAGAAATCCCTGTCGTGCACTGTGGTGAACACCGTCATCCCAGTGGCTCAGGAGACTGAAGCAATAGTAGGATCACAAATTCAAAGCTTGCCTCAGAAATGTAATGAGACATTGATAATTAAAAAGGTTTGGGGATGTGGCTTTGTGGTTAAATGTTCCTGGATTCAATTAATGGTACAAAAAGAGTGAGAGAGAAGGAGAGAGAGAGAGAGAGGGAGAGAGAGAGAGAGAGACACTACAATACTGATAACTTCAAAAATCACTCAATCAGAGAACACAGATATGCAGCAAATGGCATTCTTCTCAGTATCTTGCAATCAGCAAAAATTACAGAATTTCTCCATTTTGATGTCAGCAATGAGTTTTGTTTAATGTATATGTACTTCCAATTTATGCAGAAATAAATTCTGATGAATTATCAATATACTTGTAAAATTTTATTCATTGAAATATCTTCAAGAAATGAGTAAAGGGGAAAATTGTCAAAACAAGATTCTGGAACTAACAGAGATAATTATATGATAATTAAAACTTTCTGTTCTTTATAAGAGTATTTAAGAATTAAAAAGTGAACATCTTAAACTGATCAAAAATCATTCTATTTTTTTTGTTGTTGTTGTTGTTTTCTATGATATTAAAAAAGAGATCCATTCATAACTGGCTTACTCTTTGGTGTCTAAAACTGAGGGAGCATTTCAGTCAGTTCTGGTCTCTGTGCCTGAACAGCCCATCCTTAGAAATTTGGGAATCAGGGGTTTGAAGTGTTCAATAAAAATTAACTCTCTAAAGCGTATTCCCTGATTTGGTTTTGCCTAAAAATGTCTGAATCGGTGTCCACATGGAAAGATGTAAAAGGGAAATCTATTGGAAGGGTGTCAGTCATTTGCATCAATTGGGTATATGTTAACTTCTTTCTTATAGGAGATGAAGGGAAAATGACAGAAAGACGAACCAAAGCCCACCTTTTTTTTTTCCCTAACATATTCAAATACAGAAATAAGCATCATTCACAATGCCTCCTTTTCCCTCTCTCTCACCCACTCTAGTCCCAAATGTAGCCAATTTACAACATTTCTCATTTTTTGTACATTAAAATCAGCAGAAATCTTTAAGGAGGCTTCCCCAGTTCTTCACATTGACAGTACAGTGTTTCCTTTTGTATTTCCGTCCCCAAATTTCTCTTCATGTCTCCCTCTTGTGTCCCTTTTCCCTTTCCCCCCCTCTCATCTTCATTTAGTTCTAATACAAGTCACTTAACCTTTTCATATACACAGGGATTAGTGCTGTTTTCATTCTGGCATCTTGGTTCAGAAACTTTCACAAATCCTCCTGAAGCATAACAATAGTTAAGCTAATACCTTGGCTTAACAGACTTCATTAAAATACTGCAGTCAAGAATATTATTCTCAGAAAACTAATAGCAAGGTAATTACATTTCCCTACAGAACCCTGCCTGGGAAAGATTTTTTTCCTATGAAAACTATGATTTTAAAGATTTTTGATTTTCTTTTCTTTTTCTTTTTTTAGTGCTGAGGATTATACCAAGAGGAGGGAAATCTACCACTGACATATAGTTCCAGTCCTCTTTATTTTTTGTTTTGAGACAAGGTCTTGCTAAGATTGGTTGTAAATTTACAATCTTCCTGTCTCAATCTCCTGAGTTATTGCTATTACAGGTATGTACCACCACAACTGGCAAAACATACTTTTATAATAGCAAGAATAATGCAGGTTAAGTAAAACACTCTTGACTTTAAAATGGTTACCATATATTTTTTAAAAAATAATATTGTGACATATCTCATGAAATGTAAAGTAAAAACTTAAAATAACCATCCTGTATTTGGGGATACATTGTATCCTCCCACATCTCATATTTGAAATCCTAATGTCTAATACCTCAGAACATGACCTTATTTAGAAATAAGGTTACTATAGACATAATTAGCTAAGATGGGGTTGTGCTGGAGTGCACTCTAAATCCACGTGATTGGTGTTCTTATCAAAATAATGGAATGGGAAAAAAGCAGACATGCCCACAGGGGGGATGAAAATGGAACTTGGGGTGATGATCTGCAAACCGAAGGAGGTTGAAAAGTGAGAAATTCACTGGAAACTCAGAGAGATGCTTGGAACAAATTTTCTTCACAGCCCAGAGAAGGAACAAACCCTATTTAACATCAGATTTCTAGCTTCCAAAACTGTGAAACAACACGTGCCTCTTGTTTAAGCCACACAGCTTGTGGTACTGTGCTAGAGTAGCCCTAGGAAACTGGCACGATTTTGATTTACTTAAGCAGACATCTTATTGGTAGGACACAAGTCTAGTTAATAATTCAAAACATGATATAAGAAGACTTCTTTTCCCAAATATTTCCATTATTCCAGTAAGAAAAATGTCAAGCTTAAACATTACTTTTGAGACAACTCATAAGGTTACTTGGATATAATTTTGATTTGATGATCAGCAAAAAGCACTATTGGCTTTAACATGGCTGACAACATCATTTTTTATATAATATTTCATGACATATTTTCAAAGATTCCTACAAATGTATTATAATAAAATGTGTCAAGTGATGATTTTTCACCAGAACATACATGAGACAAGTCTCTCAAATGAATGTGAATAAAAATTTGATGGACTTAATTTATTTAGAAGTAATACTATTAAAAACAACTTAGAAATAAATACACTGTTAATATTATGAATAGTAATAAATATATTATCAATGTATTAATTATTGATAATAATATAAATTAAATGCATATCAATGTATTATATACATTCATTGAGGAAAAATAAATAAGGCATTATAATGCAAATACAATAATAAATATCACCAAGAATTCTACAATCTAATAATTATATAGTATTTGCAATAGGCTCAGCAATAACATAATTATTTATCTCGAGATATTTTATATGATAATAGTTAAGTTATAAATGATAGAACATACATAATTTTTAAAACTCTTTAAATTACTTTAGAAGTACAGTACTTCTATGAACTCTCAGTCATAACATATAAATTTATATCTCTATATTTTTTCTCAAATGATTATTATGTTCATGTTTATGTCTCCAATGTTTTAGAACTCAGGTAATATATAAACATTTTAATTGCTAAAATGTTTATTATGCTTTCAATTATTTTCATTTATGATGTATCTAATGGAATACAATTTATTGACTTTTTAAAAATTTACCATCTAAAATATTGACTTTTGTTGTATAACTTCATAAAATTTAAAATTAACAACTTAAATGTGAATATTATAAGATTATTTTTTGGCCCCTAAGTAGATCGTGTTCTTTGACCTATCAATTTGATTTAATTCCCATATAAATTAAATTTTAATATTAAATTGTGTTTATAGGCCTGAAGTAAACATGAACTTCCTGTCCTCTTGCATTGATACAAAAAAATGTACCTAGCTGGGTATGGTGGGACATGCCTTTAATCCCAGTGGCTCAGAAGGCTGAGACAGGAGGATGGAGAGTTCAAAGCCAGCTTCAGTGAAAACTCAATGAGATCCTATCTCTATATAAAATACAAAATAGGGCTGGGAATGTGGCTCACTGGTTGAGTGTCCTTGAGTGCAATCCCCTCTACAAAAATAAAAAAAAAATTACCTAATGCTTCAAACCCTACTTTTTAAAATTCCAAATACAACATAAAGCTTAATGTGCACCAGTAAGCTGTATTACAGTGCACAGTTTCTGACTTTACAAAGGTTCGAGTTAAAATTTTTCAATTTCGTGAATCTTTGAGAGTTAAATGCATTCACATAAACCATACTGTGAATTTCGGGGTTTGATTTTTTTTTCCCTGGGCTAATACATGTGGTAAAATACTGTCTTGCCATGCTGTTCAGTGACAGATAGCCTCAGGTCCCAGTAAGTCACATGATCCCTAGGGAAATAGTAATCCTCTATAGTGCACTATGTTGCTCTTACGATGTTCTGTAGGTTAGGTGTATTAAATACATTTTTGACCTAGAATATTTTCAATGTGCAATTAACCTATCAAGATATAATCCCATCTATAAGTCAAGGAATGTCTGTTGCCACAGTCTGGCTGCAGCAAACTAACCAGGGGGCGAGGAACAACTTGTGTACATTGATGCAGCAGGAGTGGGAACCGTTTATTGTAGGACAGGAGGGGTATATATACATTCCACACAGCTTATCTTAATTAACATAAACTAGATACAGAAGTCAACCAATAAGGAATCTCCACACTTAATGGCTCTTTGGGGTTACTTCATAAACCACTCCCTCTGGCAAAATGCCAGGCGCCATTCTGACTTGTTTACAGACCCTAACAGTCTGTCTTTTGTATTATAAAAAAACTATTTGGTAAAGTTTATACTTTTCCTTTTTGAATTATATAAAACTTCTCAGAGGACTGGGAAGAGGGCTTAGGGGAAGAAGGAAGGTGGAGATGGGATACAAGAAGAGTGGATGGGGCTTGGGGTGTTAGCTCAGTGGTAGAGCATTTGCCTAGCATGTGTGAGACAGTGGGTTTGTTTCTCAGCACCACTTATAAATAAGTAAAATAAAGACCCATTGACAACTAAGAAAATATTTAAAAAAGAAGTGGGGGTGGACATTGTCAATACATGATACCTTCATGTATGGAAATGTCACAGTAAACACCATTAATTTGTACAATTATGTATTAATAAGTGTAATTAAACATTTTCAGAAATTTTTAACCTAGATAATTTCAGGATACATTTTTTTTTCTTTAGAAAAATCATGTTATATTATCTGGGTATTTATAGCTTTACATAATTTTTCCCAAATTAATTTATTTCTTTGGAAGGGTTCAGAACTTGTGTAACTTTTGTTTGTGTAATGTCTAACATTCTTCGTTGTTGATAAAGCATAATTATGGAACTATGTACTGACTGATAATCATTCTTTTTTCTTAAAGAGAGAGAGAGAGAGAATTTTTTAATATTTATTTTTTAGTTTTCGTTGGACACAACATCTTTATTTTATTTTTATGTAGTGCTAAGGATCCAACTCAGCACCCTGCACATGCCAGGTGAGCACATTACCACTTGAGCCATATCCCCAGCCCGATAATCATTTTTCATTTTTCCTTCACTACATTTTTTGTGCTTGTGCACCTGTACCCTTATGTACAACTTCTTCCTCTATCCTTACAGTGAAATAGATCCCTCAAAATGAAACTGCAGGTTCAAAGATATTTATATTTTCCATATATTTTTTTAAAAAGGTTTTTAGAAATAACATTTATACCAAACATGTAAAAAGTACCATTTTTTCCATATACTTAATGGAAAATATTTTTCTCTCATTAAAAACTCTAATTCCAATAGGGCAGACACCAAAAAAAAATGGCCAAATCTATTTCACCACATTAAAAATTTTTTTTGAAGTGTGACCACATATATTTGTTTACTACTATTTATGCCTGATTTCATACTTCAATGACATAATTTACTACATGTGAGAGAGATCATATGGACTACAAAACCTAAAATATTTCTAACCCTTTACCAAAAGAATTTTTCAGCCTCCGAGATAGTATATGATTACTTTACTGAGAACAAAATTTGTCAATTGGTATTTTTAATATTTTTTTTTGCATTTATAAGTAAAAAAATGAACATTTATATTTTTATATTACTTTACGGCTTTTTCTTTCCATTTTAATAAGGTTTTTGTTCATTGCATTTTAATAGTGTTTTTGGTATAATTGTATTCATTAATTTATTTAAGAAAAGTACTCAAATTGCTATATTTTGTTGTGTATTATTTACTCTCTTCTTTCAGATACCTGGTTCCCATGGATGAACTGGAGGTTTTACTACTGACTTATTACTCTGTCGTGGTTGCTATCAGGACAATGAAGTGCCTTGGATATAACAGTTTCCAGGATGTAATCAGAAGCAATGACATCAACATTTTGTAGTCTTGGGGTGCACCAGGAAGAACCACATCTCCCCATGTGTGGTAAGAGAAAGAACTCTTCAGGCAAGGCAGTGCTGGTAGTTTCTCCCCGAAAAATTCAGTTAGAAGAGCAAGGCTCTTGCTCTCTTGGTTCCTCTCATGTCAAAAGACCTAACACTGTGAGTTTCAATTGGGAAGTTACAGGAAAAGTTAATTTGCAATACTATAAGAAATTGCAGGTATCTATAATTTTTGAAAATTTCTGTTCAGTTGTTCAATTTTTATCGTTGTATTTTATAAAAAATTAGTGGGCCCTGTGAAATACCAGTTTTACCACTGAGTTTGAAATGGAAAACAAATTCAGCAGTACCACAGATAAAACTTGGTAGTCATGAGCACTGTAAACAAGTATCTATACATGTAAAAAGAATTATAAAACTTCAAAACTACAATGATTTAAAATAGATGAATTTATTTTAAGTTTGAACTAAAAGAAAATGAGTCACTCTGATATATAGAAAGTTACCTGGGTAAGAGAAGGTTTTTCCCATAGTTAAAAAGGAAAAATTATTGTTTTTTCAAAATTCACATTTATTTGTATATAGATCAACAATTTTTACTTTAATTAATTAACCCTCAGGGTGCTAGCCATCAAACCCATGCAAGTGTTCTACCACTGAACTATAGCCCCAGCCCAGGAATTTCATGTTTGGTGATGTACAGTGTGTTTCCAGTGCAAAGGACAAACCTGTTTTTATACACTCTAATATCTCAAATATTTAGCACAGTATCTGGAATAACAGACTTTTAATAAATTTATTTTAATATTAATACTATGTATCTAATATAAAACTGCTCAGAACATAAAATAGTTTAACACATTTTAAACTATGCCTGGAAATATACTGTGAATAGTGTTTGCTTATAAAACTTAATGGATTGCAAAATAAATTCTTACCAAGAAAAAATAAAATAATTTCCTTTTAATCACATAAGAGAAATATTTTCTGTAGAGAAAATAATAATAAAATTATCATTAGTATAGCCATAATATTTGAGTCCATATTCAGTGCCAGATGTGTTCCAAATCCTTAATGGGCATTACACATAAAATTATGTGCAGCTAAACACTAATTGCAAGAAGAAGGTGGGGACTGATATGAATGTAATAAAAGTAGTGAAAGTGATATTTTAAATTTGGCAGCTGATTTATCATATTATGATGAAAAAATTAAAACACAGCAGCTGGGAGACTGGTGACAGTTCTTATCTTTAGCCAAATATTTGTTGCCCCAGAAAAGAATTGAGTAGAAAGCCTTTGACTAGTTATTACTACATCCTCTGTTATTGCAAAGACATAATATGCAGATTGCTTCTCACATTTTTTTAAATTTAAATTGCCTTATTATTTTATTATGTGCAGCATAAATATAAATGCATAAAATATTTTTATGTCAACAAGCATAATTGAGAAAGACAGAAATCTGTTTTATATCTCAAATTTCTTGTACAATATGGAAGATAAGTGATTATTAAACAATGAATTATACACTATATTAAAAGCATTATTTGTAGAGCTATAAAAATGTCTAAATATTTAATTATTCTGGAAATGATACAAACAATTTAAAGTAAAATTAGATTTTATTAAAAAGAATTATTGAAATATGTCAAAAATATTGTGAAATTTGCCTTTTTAAAATATGACTCATTAACTTTGACAAATGTTTAATTATGTGACAAATATCATATTAAAAATGATTTTTAAAAATTAGTTCCTTGCCTCCAATCCAAACTGTGTTAGCTAGTGTTCTTAGTTTTTCCTTGCAGCTTTACCCTTTACAGAATATTACTGGAACAAAATCATAGTATAGTGACTTATTTGATGAGTTTTGCTTGCCCATTTTGAAATATATCATGTGTCTTTCCATAGTATTATAGTGTCTTTGTCAGCTATATAGTATTCTATGATATAGATGGTCATACTGAAATATGTTTAGCCTTTATCACAGAAAGGAGGTTTTTCTTCCAGTTTATGGTAATTTTGAATAAAACTCTTATATACTCAAATACTGGTTTTTGTGCAGATGTCTCTTTTTTTTTTTTTTCTTTCAGGTAAATATCTAGAGACAGAAGTAAAAGGCAATATGGTAAATATAAACTTGCTTCATGAGAAATTGATCATTTTCAAAAGCACACATTCAATTTTAAACTGCCATAAGACAGAAGTAACAAAACTCTTAGTTATTGCACATTTTCTCCAATACTTCAAAGCTTCAATTTTATGGATTTCAGATATCCTAGTACTATTAGTGTTATTACACAGTGGATTAATCACCACATACATAATGATTAATGATGCTCACTCTCATCTCATTTTACTAAAAATGGAATATATAAATGCATATAATATTTATATGAATTTATATTAATTATTTTATGTGTGTATATGCGTATATGTACTGGGACTGAACTCAGGGGCACCCAGCCACTGAAAAACACCCCAGCCCTCGTTTGTATTTTATTTAGAGATAGGGTCTCACGGATTCACTTAGCACTTCGCTTTTACTGAGGCTTGGTTTGTCCTCTGGATCCTCCCTCCTCAGCTTCCCAAGCGGCTGGGATTACAGGCGAGTTCCACTGTACCAGGCCACTGTTTTCAAATAAAATAATCCATCATGATGTTAAAGTATAAATGAATGACACAGTTTCTCAACATTTTTTACTGTTACTTTATTAATCTTTTGCTCACTATTTAGTTTGAAGGGTATGCCATCATAGTAGATTTTTTGGGGGAGAGGGGGGTTGTATTAAAATGATTTCCCTGTTTTTCTGTATTTGTGGATGTACATTAATATTTACTTATTCTGCCCCAAACCAACTGTTGTTTCTTAATCTTAGGACTCATATTTTTCATTGCTTCTAACATACTCTCTCTGGATTATATATCTCCAGTTTTCCAACTGGAGTTTCTGTCATATGCTCCAATGTATTCTTCCTTCTTTTAAAGTAATTTTTATTTTTATTTTTTTTTAAATTTTTTATTGTGGGTTGTTCAAAACATTACAAATTTCTTGACATATCATATTCCACACTTTGATTCAAGTGGGTTATGAACTCCCACCTTCACCCCATACACAGATTGCAGAATCACATTTAAAGTAATTTTTAAACCATAGTTTTGAATTATGTTGTTCCCTTTCTTTTAATTTTCCAAGACCTCTCAGTAAAGGTAAGGCAGAGTCCTTCCTAGGAAGCACAAGTCCTGGCCTAGCCACTGGCTGCACTAAAGCCCTCTTGCTCATCCCAGCTCTCCTCACCCTTATGCTCCTACATGGCAGCATCAGTCATATCTTCAAAATAGGAAAAATCCTGCCAAAACCCAGAAATGTCTACTTGGAAGAGTTTTAGTTATATGTAGGTTATTATTGACTGATACTGGATTTTAAAAGATGAAGTAATCAGACAATGAACAAATCAATAGAAGGGATTATATCAAATGAAATTTTATTGTCCTAATCAATTTATTGTCCCAATATCTGGTACATGATAGGTGCTTAATAAACCCTGGTTCAAGCGAGTGTGATTGACTTAAATGAAAAAAGATTTTTTAAAAAAGTTATGTATAAGTAGCAGCAGATACAGGAATACATAAAAATAGGTAACCTGAAAATTATAAATAGAATGTTGCAAAACTTTAAAGAGATTATAAAAATTGATGGAAAATTTTAAAGGTATTAAAATGCATGCAAATGTGACTAAAACAGCAAATATTCTTAATAGTGAATTTTTATAAAACATTCAACTTTTAAACCTATTGGATAGTGTGAGAAAATTATACTTGAAAATTCATAAATATCAGTTTTTGGGATGAAATACACTTACCTTACTTTCTTTTCTTTTGAAAATGATGAAACATCTATTATATCAGAGTTCTGATTTCCCTGCATAAACTGTAGTGGAAATTACTATAAAAATATAGAGTGCCTGATAAAAATGAATCCACTGTTTGGAAAAAAAATCATTCTTTTTATTGAAGTCAAAGTCATCACATTTCTTCTCCCTAACTTTTCGAATAACAAGTTTCTACTTTCTTTAATGTTCTAGAAATATTCTTTCTGAAAAACATAAAGACATATTTTCATGCAGAGTAAAAGATGGGGTCTTATATTGTGAATATGCTGTAATATTCCATTTAAATAAAGTTGATTCAGCACAAGTCTAGATATTAACAATTTAATGGAGAAATAAATGTAAGATACTTATCTCGGTTGACTTTTTCATTAAAAGCTTTTCTTCCATGAAAGACTTATTCAGAATCTCTCTTATATTTTCAAAGAAAAAATATCTTTTTTTTTTTTTTTGTAGTTCTAAGTTAAATGTACTCAAATACACCATTGGCTATTGTGTTAGTCATCTTTTTGTACCCGGGGAAAAAAAATTAATACAAGGAGAGGTTTATTTTGACTTATGGTTTCAGAGGTTTTCCTTTCCAGGTTTGAGAGTTTCATTGCTTTAGATCTGAGGAGAAGGGAGTGGTACTAGGGATTGAACCCAAACCCATCTCTCATAAATTCAGAAAATGGGGGGAGGGGACAGAGAGAGAGAGAGAGAGAGAGAGAGAGAGAGAGAGATTGATAGAGAGATTGGGGTGGGGGAGAGAAAGGGCCAGGACAAGATACAGTCCTCTACAGTAATCCCTGAGGACCCAATTTCTTCCACTAAGTCCCACCTCCTGTAGTTCCCACCAACTCTCAATAGTCTATTTAGCTGTGATTTCATCATTAGATTAATTCATTGATGAGGTCAGATCCAATCATGATCTAATCCCTTGCCCAAAGTCCCATTTTTAAACATTACTTTAGTGAAAAACCAAGCTTTCAACGCACAAAAATTCCATATATAATCCACAACAGCTATTAAAAAACAGTTTCAAAAATAATAGTCTAATGATGCCCTTATCTACATTGCTAACCATCGTTATTTTACTTTTTATATATTCATTTTTCTATTATCTGTTGGAAATGAGTTTTTGTTCATTATTCAAAAACTCAGGATCTTAACTTCATTTCTTGTTAGTTTCAACATTGGATCTCTGGGATATACAGTGGTCATTCCCTTATCTGTGGTTCTGAAGTTCACAATTGCAGTTACCTGATGTCAGCCTTGATGTGAAAACAGTAAAAGGAAAATTTCACAAATAAACATTTCACAACTTTTAAATAACAAAAAAATGATAGTGATATTGGACTCAAATGTTTATATTGCTTACTAGTTTGAATCTTCACAATATTTTCATAAATTTATTTCAGTTTTGAATATGTCTAAGAATAATTAATTACATTCAAGTGTAGTCTAAATTGTTAAGGCAATCCTATATGGTATCATTTTCCTCCATTATATTGTTAAAATTTAATTACATTACCTATTTGATATAATGATAAAAAATTTTAGTATATTTTAAGAACAAATATCTTTTTCTCATAAAATGCAACTAGCAAATTTATATTTAAACAATAGATATCAAAATTTTAGTTCATGGAGTACCATGATTAAGTGAGTGTTTTCGTCAGTCTTTTTGCTGCTGTGACTGAAAGACCTGACAAAAACACATAGAGGAGGTAAAGTTTATTGAAGCTCATGTTATCAGAAGTCTTAGTCCCTAGATGACTGACTCCATTGCTCTAGGCCCAAAATGAGGCAGAACATCATTGTGGAAGAGTGTGGTGGAGGAAAACAGCTCAGAAGATGGTCATCAGGAAGCACAGAGAGAGGGACAGCTTCCCCACCATGGACAAAATATATACCTCAAAGGAAGGCCCATAGTGACCTATGTCCTCCAGCCATACCCAACCTGCCAACAGATATCACCCAGTTAAGTTATTCAAGTGGAGTAACACAATAATTAGGTTAAGTTTCTCAAAGCCCAATCATTTCACCTCTAAACTTTCTTGAATTGTCTTACCCATAAGCTTTTGGGGGATATCTGAACCATAACAGCAAATACAATTGAAATCAAAACCAAAAGATAAGTCCTGTCTTAAAAGTGAGGCAGTGAAAGTGAAATAAACTGTCCACACTATTTCTTTATTAGGGCTGGGGTTGTGGCTCAGTGGTAACCTATTTCTTTACTTTTTTTGTATTTATGAGTCTAAACATTCAATAATAAGTCCAAACATTAATACTCGGCAGAAAGCACTTTATATCATATACATTTTTTATTTTTAAACTTAAATTAGATATAGTTTTTAACTAATCTATAACAAAAACATTACAAATTTATGGGGTACCATGTGACATTTTGATACATATAGGCATTATATAACATTTAAATCTTGATAAACACATCTATCTGTTCAAACAACTACCATTGTTTTATGGTTAAAAACTTCATAATAGTTTCTTTCTTATTTCCTCCTCACTTTTCTCCTCCTTATTCTCTTTCTTTGCTTCCTCTCCACCCCTCCTCCCCTTCTTCTCCTTCTTCTTCTTTCCCCCTTCCTCGTCCTTCTTCTTCCTCTTCTCCTCTTCCACTTTCACCTCCTCTTCTTCTTCTTCTGAATTAACAATGAGAATTGTTATTCATTCTTTAAATGTTTGGTTGTATCCCATAGTGAAGTTATCTGGTCCAAGGCTATGTGTGTGAGTGTGTGTGTGTGTGTGTGTGCACGCGCGTGCATGCATGCGCATACATCCTACTGGGGATTTAATCACTGAGCTACAAATTGTTTTAATTTTTATTTTAAGATAGGTCTCACTCAGTTATTGAGGCTGAACACAAACTGGTGATTCTCCTGCCTCAGCCTCCTGAGTAACTGGAATTATAGGTATGTACCACTATGGAAGACTCTGGGCTATTTTTTTTAATGACATCATTTTATCTCCATTTTTTATACAGAATAAATCTTGGTATTTGTCATTTTTCTGTTCAAGATCTTAATTTTCTCATTAGTCCATCTTGGTAAAGTGTATGTCACTTAATTTGCCCATTTATTCTACATTATAAAATTTGTTAACATAGAGTCGTTCTTAATAATCTCTAGTTATTCTTTGTATTTCTGTGATGGCAGTTGTATTGTCTTTCATTTCATCTCTAACTTTAGTTGAATATTCTGTCCTTTTTCTTAGAAGTCTAATTAATGGTTTTGTATATTTTATTTATATTTTGAAGAACCTCGTTTTGTCTTGTGTGTATTTTGTATTCTTGGTGTTTTATGAACCATGTTTACAGTAATAGAGTATTTCAAACTCACACAGTTTCTTTTACCACTGAGTTTTACACCTTCCATTGTTTTATTTTTACTCATTAGCATAACTTTCTTCAGTTTGAAAAACTTCCTTTAGCGTTTCAAAAAGGATAGGTCTGGCAGAGATACATTCCCTCAGCTTTTGTTTGTCTGGAATTGTATTATTTTTAATCTCTCCTTTACTTCCAAATAATAGCTTTGTGGAGGTAGTGTTCTTGATTGACAGACTGTCTTAACACAAGTGCAACCCTACTGGGCTACAGACCTCCTGGTGACAGTGCAGATACAGAGGCTCCACCTAGAAGCACTGACCTTGGATAGCTGAATTACTTTAGATGGGAGAAGGATATTGGAGATAGTCTCTTCATTACCAAGGCTCCTATTAAGCTGGGTTTTCCTGAGTCTTACTACTGCATGGACATGTGTATTATCTTGGGAGTATGATCCAGTTTCATTCCAAAGCTGGCAATGGTACAGACCAAAAATATGAGTCTGTTTCAGTAGGGCACAAGTCTCTGAAGGATGCTGGGCACATTTCCAAGCTTCGTCTGTGAGCTGTTGTGTGTATTAGTCTTTGTTATATGACTAATGCTTGGTCTCTCTGAAACTGACCCAGCACTGAACTCCAGGCAAAGCCCTATGCTATCATTTATGCCCTGCTCTCTCTCTGGTCTTTCTCCCTCCGCACCCACCTGACTTTGGCAGAAGAGTGAAAGAGGCAGACTCTTTGCTTAGGGTCCAAGGAAGATCCAGGGGACAGAGGTCCTTGATCTCTCCCTGATTCTGGGTTTCACTGTGGCAGGCCTAGTACTGGGTTTTAAGTTTATGTACTGGGTTTAAGTCTCTCCCCAAACCAGGAGTTATATCTCTCCAAGATGCTTGGAGTTGGAGGAGTGGTGAAACAGAAAATGTTTCCCCCATCCCCACCTTCTTCAGTGTATCTTTTCTTTTTCTTATATGAACGCAAGGCTCTATGGCCATTCACCTGTCTTCCTTAGCTCTTGGTAAGGTGGTGTGATGTGGAAAACCTCTATGTAGGTTTGTCAGTGGTGAGATGCTCACTGGAGAATCTCAGCCACTCTCTTGTTTTGCCTCTATTCATACGTTTTACCAATACATGTGGGTTGTAATAAACATTACCCATTTAGCACTTGTCTTTTCATATCAGAAAGGATATTATTATTAATATATTAATTACTTGAATTTGAGTAAATTAATACACCTCTTTTAAATTTATTACATTTAAATTTAATGAGAACATTAGTGCTTACTTAAGTAAATTATGATGGGGTTTAATTGATATGTGTAACCCAATAATGCTTCATACAAATGAAACATTCAACGTATGTTAGTTTTTTCGTCAATAAATATTTTTAAATCTCCACTTTGCCAGATAATCTTTTTATGAAAGCATATAAAATTAGTAAGTGTTGCCAAATTGAAAAAGGGTGAGAAACATAAATTACATAAACCTTAGTCTCAGAAATGTCACATCATTTAAAATGTGAAATTAAATGGAAGCTTATGCAAAACCCTGCTGTTTTCATATGCAAAGACCTACTAGCAGAACTTTGGTCTGCCTGGAGGTGGTCCATTGCCAGGTAAACATATTCAAGTGTTTCTTTTTCATGAAACCAGATTTGGCTATATTATAGAATGCTGGTCAATAAAGGTGTTAGTAGTAATACTTATTGTAATCTCATTAGATTTAATTTTCTTTCTATACATCGGGGTAGTAGTAGTCATTTGGTAACAATAATGTGACATATATGAAGATGAAAAATGACAATTAAAAAGTCAAGGAAGATAGAACCTGGGTCTTCGTTAAGCAACAGCACCAAGGCTGAGATACCTATACTTAGAACCCATGATCTATTAGTATACATTGTATGTTTAATTACAACAAAAGCTTCTGGTTTTACAGATGAAGCTAGTCTTACTTCACATAAGACTGATGGATGAAAGAAATGATAAAGGTGCAAAGATATCCCATATATAAACTAAAATTTTAACTCTTTCTTACATTAACAGTGCTCTGTCAAATAGTATTCTTCCACTGTTACTATTTTACTGGTCATTCGTTGGAAATAACACCTCACCTGGCTTCATTTTCCTCTGAAACACACACTAGTAATCTGTGTTTCCATCTTTTTTGGCTAGCTTTATCTTCTGCATGATCACTGAGTATTGTGGCAAATTATTAGAGAAACAATCCTGCTGTATCTTGTTTTCCTGTATTCAAACCCATTTTTAGCTTCCAGGATAGCCATGTGACTCTCTTCGGAAAGCTAGACATTGGCAAATATGATGAAGAAGTGTCAGGAGTGGTTATTTGAATCATGGTCTCTAACTGGCAACAAGGGTGTGCCTACACTGGGAACTTCTTGTGAAAAGCAAGAGTTGAGACTGCCCAGTTGCTATGGTGACACCCTGTTGAAGGGAGATTCTATGCATGCTGCAGTTGTACTATATAGTTAGATTGTCTCCATTACTCTTAAATGAATATCACCAAATTTTATCTCTCTTTTATTGTACAGTACATTTTAAACTGTTTTCTCAACATCTTTGTATGACTGTTACCAGTACAGTGACTTTAAATTAAACATCAAATATTTATTACTAAATCTTTTTAGCACCCATTGAAGACTGCTGTATGTCTCCTATCAAAAGAAACCACAGTTACTAAGCAAATAGATTAAACAAGAAGTTGTCGATTGTTATTGCTGTACGTAACCAACTTACAAAGTTCTCTAATTTAATGAAACAACTCTGATTTATATCCAATTCTCCAACTCCATTGCTGATACCCAATCAAAGTGAAATTACCTGTCTTCATATCTATGCGTATATATGTAATATATATATATATATATATATACATACACACATACATACATACTATATATATAGATAGATTCATATATATATATGAATATATTTAATGGCTGTATAGCTCATTTTTCTTCAGCTTATTCTGGAAACCATATAAAAATAAATTATAAAATGTATTTATTTTATTATTATTAGTAGTAGCAATAGCAGTAATAGTAGTACCTGTGATTAAACCCAGGGGTGCTTAATCACTGAGCCACATCCCCAACCTTTTTTATTTTTATTTAGAAATAGGATTTCTCTGAGTTTCTAAGTGCCTCACTAAGTTGCTGAGGCTGGTTTTGAACTTGACATCCCCTTTCCTCTGCCTCCCAAGCCACTGGGATTACACATGTGCACTACCAGATGTAATTAAATTATATTCCATTATATCTGTTGCCTCTCAGATAAAAGTCAAGATATTTGTGTGGTTGTGAATATTTTAGAAGAGTTTCCCTGTCCACTTACACATCTTAAATTTCAGCAATTGTTTAGAATTTTTTTAAGCCTTATTGGACATTTTTTCATTATAATTAATAATCATGCCATTTTGCATATCTTTGCTACTTTATCTTCATGCTAGTTTATCTACCAAGAAAATTCATCTATCAAAATCTATTTTATCTTTCTCTTACTACTCAACTTGAGCATCACTTAATTCAAGAGACTTTTACTGAGATGTTCTTCAGTTTCTGTCCATGTACATTTTACATTACAAAGGATAATGTGATAAGGATATTTTAAATCAGCTCTTATATGGTAAAATAAAAGTATTTTCAATTTAGCATTTATCAACTTTTATGGTGCACATACCTACAGCAATTTTGATTTCAAATAACATGACATCAACAGGCTTACAACATTCTTAAAAAGTTAATAATTCCTGAGCATTGAATAGTCTGTTCCTATGCACTGCTACATGTCATCTCCAGTATATCAGTTACTTCAGAATTGTATGTTTTTCAGCTAGCATATCCCATGCATTGTTAATATGAAATTTCATCATGTTGGAGTCCATTTCTTTCCTTCTCACTTTTGAATTCCCTGTGTTTAGCATATTGCTTAACCCACAGAGTACAGCGTATGAAAATGTAATGAAAAAAAAAAAGAATGCATGAATGTCAATGCTTCCTTGTCCTCTAGTGGTATACATCATTAGAGAGCTAGAGAAGTAACTGGAAGCAACGATCCTCATCCCTACTCATATTTGGGAAAGAAAATGAAATGAGTACCTATAGGAAGAATTGCTCAGCTAAAGATTTCCAGTATTGAAAACAGTATTTAAAATCAGATATTTTTAGGTACATATACCTCAATCAAAAAGGATATGGTATGAAGAAAATGTTTAAAACAATTATGAAGCCATATTATGCAAAGGTTTTGTGTACTTATTATCAAGACAGCTGAGTTTTTCAGATATTAATTTGCACACCTAAATGACTGGAAAAGAAAAAAAAATAAAACTAAATGATGCTGAATGCATAACTCATTTTTTAACCTCTGTATCATTTGTAGTCTTAAGTATGTGTTTGAAATAAAATGACCCAGATTACTTTAGAAATACTGGTGAAATATGCTATATTTAGGAACAAGTTTTCTACAAAACAGGAAGTCAATAGAAGAGTTAATTACTATAAGTGCATTTTTAAGCACTAGAAAAATAAGTCAAATTGAATAGCACATGGTCTGATGACCATAAAATTAATGTTTAAATATTTACTTTTCATGTTTGAAAGTTAAATGATACAGATTTCTTAAGGAACAGTGAAAATACCATTTATCAAATTGTCATATTTTCATGATTCTAAGGAACATATTTTTAATTTTCATCACTCTGAAGTTCATGTGCAATAAGTAAAAGAGTTTAAATTTTAATTTACATTGTAGGGTTTGCTTCCATATTTCTAATACACACAAAATGCATTGTTTATTTGAAAGAAAAAAATACAGTAATGGTTTTATGTTGTTCTAGATATTGTACAAACAGTAAATTATATTACAATGTTTGTTTTTAAAATCCAGAACAACAAAATAAGATTTGAGGTAGTAAATAAAGGGTTAAAATTAAAACATATTATCAGATTATCATGATTTGGAAATGACCAGATCATCTGAGCTGTAACCTAATAGGTGAATCAATCCATTTGATATGTAATTGGTTTGATTGGACTACTGGATGGTAATTGTAGTCAGGTGGGGCATAGTTGGAGGAAGTAGTTCACTGGGAGATTATCTGTTGTTTCTGTCTCTCCTGCACGCCCCCCTTTCTGACTACCATAAGATGAGAAGACTTTCTCTGTCAAATAATATGTCATGATGTTCTTTCCAGGTTGGGCCCAGAGCAAGAGAACTAGTTGACCAGGGACTGAAACCTCAGAAAGCATAGGCCAAAAGAAACTTTTCCTCTTCTAAGTTGTTCTTCTGTTATTTTGTTCACTTTGCTGAAAAGCTGCCTAGCAACCAGGACAGGTGAACATATAGTTACGATGATTGCAATAAACTTTATATAGTTTCTGATATGGTTCTAAGGAATTTTTCAAAAAATGTTTTATGCATACAGTAACTTCAAAGTTCTGGGTTGTTTTTTGTTGTTGTTGTTTTCCTAAAAATAATCTTTCATGATTAGTTTATTGAAGAGAGAGACAGAAACAGAAAACGATGGGGAAGGAAACAGGTTTTATCGACCTAAGTGTTTAAAAGAAAGGAAAAGATGGGCCTGGGCAGTTAGGATAAATAGTATTTCTAAAAATGTCTACAGGAGTATCTATTGTACTAACTTTATGTGCTTGTTAAAAAATGAAGATTATTTGGCTCTGACAGAATCCTAACAAATCAGGAAATCTGTTAATAGTAACTAGAATTCTTCATTTTTTAACAATCTTCCTAGCAAGTTCTATGCACACTAAATTTTAAGAAAAATGTTTTTTGTAGGAAAAAAAATATATAGATAAACCAAAGATTAAGGCAAGCACAATCACAAAAGCATGGAATATAATTTGCTTTAATTCATTTCTGTTAGAGTCTGTAAACAAGTCTGGATGGCGCCTGGCATTTTGCCAGAGGGAGTGGTTTGTGAAGTAACGCCAGTGAGCCATTAAGTGTGGAGATTCCTTATTGGTTGACTGCTGTATCGAGTTTATGTTAATTAGATATGCTGTATCAATGTACACAAGCTGCTCATCACCCCCACCCCCTGGTTATTTTGCTGCAGCTGGACTTCGGCACATTTGCCAGCATTTTCTCCTCCCTCTACCTCCCTCACCCTGCTCTCCTCTCTCTACTTTATTGATTTTTCTGCAATTTATTTATAGTTTTTTTTTTTTTTTTTTTTTTTTAAAGTTAGTGTCTTGTGTATATATGTGATGTTGGGATTCACCGTGCTACATTCATGTATGTACACATGAAAGTTCAGACAGATTCATTCCACTATTCTTCCCTTTTCTGGTCCTTCCTTCCTTCTCCTCAATGTCCTTTATGTATTCTTCTTTCTTCCAGTTTGATAAAATTTCTTTTCCTTTTTTTCCCTTTCTCTTTCACTTTCTTTCCCCATACCCAATCCCCAACTAATTTGGATTAGCTTCCAAATATCAGAAAAAAAGCATTTGAGTCTGGCTTATTTCACTTATCATGAGAGTCTCCAGTTCCACTGATTTACTGGCACATGCGATAAATTCATTCCTTTTTATGGCTGAGTGATACTTCATTGTGTATATATATATACCACATTATCTTTAGCATTCATCTGTGGAAGGGTACCTAAGTTGATTTCATAGCTTGGCTATTGTGAATTGTGCTGCAACAAACATTGATGTGGCTGTGTCACTGTCATATACTGAATTTAAAACTTTGGGACATATACTGACAAGTGGGACAGCTGGGTCATATGGTGGTTCCATTCCTACCTTTTGAGAAATCTCCATTATGCTTTGAAGAGTCATCGCACTAATTTGCAGTCCCATCAATGATGTATGAGTGTTGGCCAACATCTTGGCCAACACTAATCATTATTTGGATTCTTGATAATTGCTGTTCTAAACTGGAGTGATATGAAATCCAAATCTAGTTTTGATTTGAATTTCTCTAATTGTTTCAGATGTTGTACATTATGTCATAAAATTTGTTGACCCTTGCATTTATTCTTTTGATAAGTGTCTACTTAGTCCATTTTCCCACTTATTAAAATTTATGGGGAGTTGTTAAGTTTTTTTTTTTAAGTTTTTTAATATCTATTTTTTAGTTTTCAGCGGACACAACATCTTTATATGCGGTGCTGAGGGTCGAACCTGGGCCGCACGCATGCCAGGCGAGCGCGCTACCACTTGAGCCACATCCCCAGCCCATGTTTTTTGAGTTCTTTGCATATTAGGAAGATTAATGCTTGGAGGATTTGGTGGCAAAATTTTCTCCCATTCTATTGGCTCTCTCTTCCTGCTCTTACTTGTTTCCTTTGCTGTGAAGAAGCTTTGTAATTCACTGCCATCCCACTCATTAATTTTTTATTGTATTTGTGGCAGGTTAGGAATCTTGTTAAGCAAGTCAATTTCTGTGCTGACATACTGGAGTGTTGTGCCTACATTTTCTTCTGGCAGTTGCAGAATTTCTGGTCTAATTCCTAGGTCTTTGATGCACTTTGAGTTGATTTTTGTGCAAGGTGAGAGATAGGGGTTAAATTTCCTTCTTTTATATATGGATTTCCATCTTTCCCAGGACCATTTGTTTAAAAAGGCTATCTTTTCTTTTATGTTTTTGGCACCTTTGTGTAGTACCAGATAACTGTATTTATGTGGTTTGTCTCTATGTCTTCTATTGTATCCCATTGATCTTCATGCTTGTTTAATGCCAACCATACTGCTTTTGTTACTATAGCACTCTAGTATAATTTGAGGTCTGTTATTGTAATACCTCCAGCTTTGTTTTTCTAAGGATTGCTTTGTCTATTCTGGGTCTCTTATATTTCCAAGTGAATTTCATAGCACTTTTTCTAGTTCTGTGACAAATGTCATTGGTATTTTGATGGAGATCATGCTGAGTCTGTATAACATTATGGCAATATGGCCATTTTGACAATATTAATTCTGCTTATCCAAGAACATGGGGCATCTTTCCATCCTCTAAGGTCTTATTCAACTTCTTTCTTTAGTGTCCTGTAGTTTTCCTTGTAGAGGTCTTCAACCTCTTTTGTTAGATTGATTTCCAATGATTTCTTTTTTTAGGTGATTGTGAATGGGATAGTTTTTCTGATTTCATTTTCTGCACAGATTCATTATTGGAGTACAGGAACAAGACTGATTTATGAGTGTTGCTCTTGTATCCTGCTACTTTGCTGAATTCATGTTTTAGAAGTCTTTGGTGGGGTTTTTTGGATCTTCTAAATATAAGATCATGTCTTCAGCAGAAATAATTTGAGTTCTTCTTTTACAATACATATCCCTTTAATTTCCTTCTCTTCCCTGATTGCTGTGGCCAGAATTTCAAGAATTATGTTGAACAGAAGTGGTGAAAGTCAGCATCCTTGTCTGGTTCCTGTTTTTAGAGGAAATGCTTTTTGGTTTTTCTCCATTATGTATAATATTGGCCTTTGGTTTGTCATATACAGCCTTTACAATTTTGAGGTAAATTCCTTCTATTCTAAATTTTCCTAGTGTTTTAAAGATGAATGAGTGTGGTACTTTGTCAAATGCTTTTTAGGTATCTATATAGACAATTCTGTGATTCTTGATCTTGACTTTATTTATTTATGTGGTGTAATAAGTGTATTTATTTTCATATGGTGAACCAACCTTGTATGATTAGGATGAAACTCACTTGATCACGATGCACCATCTTTTAAATGTGTTTTGCCAACATTTTATTAAGAATTATTGCATGCATGTTCATCAAAGATATTGGCCTGAATTTTACTTTCTTTAATATGTTTTTGCCTAGCTTTGATATCAGGGAGAGTCTGGCTTCATACAATGAGTTTGGCAGCATACACTCTTTTTCTATTTCATGGAATAATTTGAGGAGGATTGGTATTAGTTCTTCCATAAAGTCTGGTAGAACTCTACTGAGCATCCATCCAGTCCTGGGATTCTGTTTGTTGAAATACTTTTGATGGTTACTTCAATTTCATTACAAGAAATAATCCATTTAAGTTCTCAAATCGAACCTCATGATTCAATTGGGTGTCTTTATGAATTTGTTAATACCTTTAAGATTTTCTCTCTTATTGGATTATATTTTTCTTGTTTTCTTTTTTTTTTAGAGAGAGAGAGAGAGAGAGAGAGAAAGAATTTTAATATTTATTTTATTTTTTTTAGTTCTTGGCGGACACAACATCTATGTTTTGTATGTGGTGCTGAGGATCGAACCCGGCCGCACGCATGCCAGGCGAGCGCGCTACTGCTTGAGCCACATCCCCAGCCCCTGTATTTTTCAAAATAATGTCTTATGATCCTCTAGATTTCAGTCATGTCTGTAGTGATATTTCTTTTTTTCACCTCTAATTTTGTTAATTTGAGTGTTTTCCATCTTTTGGTTAGTTTGGCTAATGGTTTCTCATATTTATCCTTTCAAAAAACCGACTATTTTGTTCTTCTTTTGTATATTGTTATTTTATTCACAGTTCTATTGATTTTGGCTCTGATATTAATTATTTCCTGTCTTCTACTGATTTGGGTGCTGGTTTGTTCTTTTTTTTCCCTAGGTCCTTGAGATGAAATTATAGATTATTTATTTTGTAATTTTTTTTTTATTTTGGTGTGTGGATTTAAAATTATAAAGTTTCCTTTTAGAATTGCCTTCATACTGTCCCAGATATTTGACATGTTGTTTTTACTGTTCATATTTACTGCTAAGAGTAGAATTGAGTATAATCATCTAATTTCCATGGGGTACACCCTAATTTTAATCATACGATATAAGCTTTCTAGTAAATATGCTGCGTAAGAGCTTACACATTCACTTGAAAACCTATTTGAACATGTGTATACTCAACTGACTCATGAGTAATTACATATAAAAACAGTGGTAGCAGAGTGTTCAAGATCATATTAAACTGTATATGTTAAAGACAAATTTGATCTATTGCTATGTTCATTTACTCCTGAAGATTTGAAATTCATTGAATAATTGAACATACATTGTCACTTGCTTTAAGAAGAATTACATACTCACAAAATGTTCACAGTATTGCAGTTTGTGTGTTTTGTTTATGTGAAGACATTCACAATACTGCAAATTTATTATAAACAAACCCAAAATATTATGTCTATATCAGATTGTTATTAATACTTTATTCATCATATATAAAATATTATACATTTGCTACATAATACTGAATATTAGCCAGAAACTTTGAGTTAACTTGTTAATACCAGGTTATATAAGAATTTCAAAACATAGAAATCATTAAAAATATTCTATTAAAGAAACATAGTGTGGTATATAGATAAAAAATAATTTTAAAATAAAAAAGTCTTTAATTAATTAAATTTTGAAATACAATTTTGAAATGTTATAAAATACAATACTTTTGTCTCAACTGTTAAAACTCATGCACTACATTATTTCTTAAACTACATAAATTAATCCTAATACTTTGTACTCAGTCTAATCCCGTTTTATTTCACATCCCAGATGTGGAACCCTTATAAAAATCTAACTTGAGCATAAAAAAATAACCTAACTTTTATCTGTATATGTAGCAATGAAATAACTTATGAGAAATCACAATTTTATCTTAATTTTTATAAAATGAAATGCAAATTCATATCTATGTGATTCGGCCATTATTTAAATTAAAAATGTTTTCTTCACCTAAGCACAGGTTAATATTTTAATTTTTGTTAATATTAAAGTATTTAATGTGTATGTCTTACGTTAGCATAACTACCAATGATTTTGGTACAATTAAGGAGTTTTAAATTAGCATTGATAACCTTTATTTATCTGAATTTTACATGAAGAATCAAAGACAAGAATGAAAGCTTAGGGCAGAAAATAGGATGTCTTTGGTCTCTATTTACTGAATAGAAATTTGATCAATATCATGTTACTCTTATTTTTCCTGGACCAAGATCAAGTAAGGCAATGTCATCTCAAGTCAAGATTATGCAAGAGTAACATATTAGATGTGGATTGGTGCAGACAAATTTCTAACCATTTAAAATTGTTCAGAAATGCATTAAAGCCATGCATGTCAAAGGGAAAATGTTTCCAAGCCATTTTTTTCCTTGATTTATGAGGGAAAGCAGGTAAAAGGAAGTCAAAGCTTAATTGAATTGTGCCTTTTGTACTTGTTCTTATTTAGTAGAAATATTAAAAGTATAAGCCCAAAGACATAAGAAAAATGGCATTAGGACATTAGTAGACATTGCTACATTTAAATAATTATGAATTTTGACACTTATAACAAGAGGATTTAATACAGTTTAGAACTAAAGTGAATGCTAAAGTCATTTCTATAGAACTTTGCCCTTACTGATGGCTATAAAAGTTAATTTTAATTTTCTTACACTGTGTAACAGATACATATATGTACATTCACACAGGTGAATATGCGAGCACACACACACACACACAAGCACTTGAGTTTTTCTATTTTATCTTAGATTTAAGAATGCTGCTGGACATCGTCTTCTGTTTTACATTTCTACATCTATTTTTGAAGTAATGTTGGTGTAAGTAGTATAAATAACAATTTTATAAAAGCTAGTTCGTATATCAGCAGACAATGTGGAAGTTGGTAACTGGAAACATAATTGTTGTATTGCTCTTTTCAAAGTTTTTTTCATAGATTATGATTTTCAATGAAAAATCTACCTATCTTCATTTCTTATCAGCAGACAATATCATACATGTACAATGTCATTATCATATAGAACACATTTGAGCTCTTTGGAGAATTCTGCTACATTATACCAAAGGGGTGGGGGGGAGACTAATAACACTTTCAGCAAAACCAGTATCATACCAATCTTGCATGTCATTAGTATGAATGTTAATGCTGTATCTTTAAGTAAAAATTTCAAAAATGATTCTCATTAATTCTACATCAAAAATACTAATAAATTACAAAATTCACTTTATAAAATTATGTGATTTTTTTTCACTCTGATTGTGAATGACTTCATGTAGTCAATCCAAACTTTGTTCATGAGAAAATTATATCTTGGGACTGTCAAAGAAAGATTGCACCCCAAGTATTTAAATAAGGATGAAGACTTTGTTCATGACTATTACAATATGGGAGAACAAGTAAACCCATTTCTGCTGAAACAAAAGGCAGGAGAGTTATTAAACCCTAGGGTAAGCAGAAGTACTGGAAATATTAGGGGAGACTAGGTGTAAATAGGCCATCTAAGTTTGTTAATTAGGGTGTTTTGAAGTTATCTACTCCTGCCATTTCATGGGGACTAGGATGTAGGGCCCTATACTCCTTGGAGATCACATTTCAAAGGGATGTTTCCCAGGTCACGGAGAAAAGCATTAGTAGATTATAAACGTGGCCAAAGGCTGGCAGAAGATTTACATCTCAAAGAATACAGAAAAATATAAATTTGAAATTTTTCTTAAGTAAATGCTCAGAAAAAAAAGAGATCAGGAGGCTAGAGTCAGGAAGAAACTTGTCTAAATGTTTGTTAGTTTAGCTAAGGAAAGGTTAAGGCCATCTTGCTGAAATCAGGAGTATGGAACCTTTGGCTAAAAAGCAATTTCATTATGTTCTGCCTTTGCAGAGGATACTAGGGATAGGTGGTCCCTGAGAACACAAGACAGGTCCCTGTCCCTCCATGTCCTTTTTCTCCACCACATCTCATCTGTGAGTCATTTAGTTGTGTGGTTTTCACTTTCATTTTTTTCTTTTCCAAGAGACCTTGAAAATACTCACAGGCTCTTCCCCAATCTGACTTAAATATTCTTTCTCTGGACATCATATTAAGAGTATCTCTTTCAAAGTACTCATCATGAGAAATTTAATTTTGCAGGTCACTTTTCTGTCTTCCTTAATACACATAAGAATTCTTAAAGCAAACTATTGATTTTAATTTCTGAATCCCAGCAAGTACCATAGGTATATACTGATTATGGATAAATTAAAGAAACAGTCATTCACAGTAGATACACTTTAAAGTTTGGTAGGGTGAAGAGAGTGAAAGATGGGCAAAGGATTCTAAAAGTCCATAAAAATATGACTTTTAAAACAGTTTTTTTTTTCTGTTTCTTTGAGCACTGAGGCCAACCTTATTATGGAACATTATAAATGAAAAATATGCACATTTTTTATAATAGCCCAGTTTTAATGTGGATTTATAACAAAATCAAATATGAGTTTTACTTTGAATTTCTTAACTTTTATGTTTCAAGTTAAATCCATGATACCACTTGAAAGTATCTTTTGGAATGCAAATTACCACCAGTACTGCTGAGCATAGTAAAAGTAAATGAGACTAAGAAGTCTACCTAATTCTGTTTTAACATAGTAAGTGCAGTCAAGGTGGTCTTTATTTGTATTATGATTAAGTTTAACATGCAATACAATCCTACTTATCATTTAACCTAAAGTAAAATCAGGAATAAAACAAGTTATATAATTTGTAACAGGAAGAATATATAGAATACAGTCTAAAGAGTTAATAAGATAAATTTTACATTTTACTAAGAGATGGTGAGAGTTAATAACTTCAGAAATTTTGTTTCATAGAAAAATGCTTACTGTATTCTGAATTTATTTTAATCACTTTTTTTTCCCCTAAATTGTTTATGAATTCTAAACTATATGAATAAACCTTTGGACATTGAAAGTCATTTTTGTGTTTTAATATTCTTATATTGAAGTGAAACTTAGAAAAGTAATATTTCAAAATTCACTAAGTTCAAACAATCATATATGTGAAATATGATTTCAATTTTTAAATAAATAATGATTGAATCTATTATTAATAATCTATTGAGAGGCTGGGATTGAGAGGCTCAGTGGTAAAGCGCCTGCCTCGTATGTGAGGCAATGAGTTCAATCCTTAGCACCACATAAAAATAAATAAAGATATTGTGTCCATCTACAACTAAAACAAAACAAAACAAATATTTAATTAATTTACTAAAACCCCAACAATTATTTTCATCATAGTCATTTCTCATGGATTTATTTTTTTCTCTAATCAACAATATGATTTATCTGTCTCTGCTGCTATGACATTTAAAAGATGATGATTTGTAATATTTCCCAGAAAACATAAATGCTTTTTAAAATAGAAAATGTATTTTAAGTATATTTTAATCCTGTGCATATCTGTGAACATTTTAACTCAGTGAAATTTAATTTAAATGGTGGAACTATCTTTTGCCATGCTCAATTTGTACACAGACTTATTAGAAAGAGACAGTTTTATTTGTATAAGCTTCTGACTTTAAGATTATATAAAAATACATATCAATTGAAGAAACTATCATAAGAGAGAGAAAATAAAATGCAAGAAAAACAGAAATTTAATAATCACACACACAGGGCATGTACTTTCCCTATTTTTGACTTGTGCCCTTCTCACAAAATATTGTTTGTGATATTAAAAATTATAGATATCAACATTATAGATATCTATGAAAATATAGATTTCAATGGTCTTCTAATATTTTATGTAGTAATCAAAAATCACCTATCTAATGATTCCACTAATGCTGCAAATTCATATTTCACAGGAAATTATTAGTATACTTTCATTCCTGCAGTGTGTTAAACTCTAAATTTATATAACAATTTTATGACAGAAAAGTCATTGAAATACTCTAAACATTGAGGGCAGAAGCATGATAATTACACGATTGTTTAGTTAGGAAGTTTGAAAAAGTCATAGAGCATTTCTTGTCTGTGAGACATGGTTCTTTGCCTTTATATTCCAGTGGTCATGGGCATCATGTGCTAATAAATTCATCTACCAGCATAAAGTGTTTCCAGCCGAGAAAGGAAAGGCTCTTATTTAACCTTCTTCAGAAGAATAGCCATTAAAATTCCAGAAGTCTTCCTTCACATTGCACTGGAAAGATTCTCAACAATGATCATGTTCAACACTCTTTGTTTGGTGCAAGTTTCCATAGTGACGTTTTAGAATAGTGAGATTCCACACCTCTAATAGGACCAGGCCCTGAAACCTGTCAAAGGATGTTAGGAGAATGGGGAAGAAAATTAAAGATCCCGTACATATGTCTATCTTCTTAGGTTTGGGGATTGTTATAATAAATTTCATCATGGTTTGTAGGGCTTACATAAATAATAAATATAACAAATTTAGACACATTTACAGAAGTGTATAGAAACAGAATTAAAGTTATTTTACTACATAAGGTGGGAGAATTTTATAGAAATTAATATTCAAGAATTTTACTGCTAATGAAAATGAGCCAGGCTGTTTGCAATGTTCCTACAAGTTACAATAAATAACTCACTCATTGCCTTATAAAATAGTTTTAACATGACAATAATTAATATAGTCATGTTTCTGGATTTTTTAGCAGAAATACTTTAGTGTAGGAAGGGGCATTATGAAAAATGACTTGTATCCAAGTTAGATGATGCAAAATTTTTTAATCATTTGACCCAGCTATTCCTCTCCTCAGTCTATACCCAAAGAACTTAAAAACAGCATACTACAGGGACACAGCCACATCAATGTTTATAGCAGCACAATTCACAATAGCTAAACTGTGGAACCAACCTAGATGCTCTTCAATAGATGAATGGATGTAAAAAATGTGGTATATATACACAATGGAATATTACTCAGCAATAAAAGAGAATAAAATCATGGCATTTGCAGGTAAATGGATAGAGTTAGAGAAGATAATGCAAACTGAGGTTAGCATTTGCAGGTAAATGGATGGAGTTAGTAAATGCTGTTTTGTTACTATTGCTCTATGGTATAATTCCAGTCCCAATTTTCCAAGAAATATCCATACTACTTTCCATATTGGCTGCACCTTGCAATCCTACTAGCAGTGTATGAGTGTACCTTTTCCCCCACATCCTCACCAACACTCATTGCTGTTTGTATGCATAATAGTTGCCATTCTGACTAGAATGAGATGAAATCTTAGAATGGTTTTGATTTTCATTTCTCTAATTGCTAGCAATGATGAACTTTTTTTTATATATATATTTGTGGATTGATTGTGTAGCCTCATCTCAGAAGTGTCTGTTGAGGATCTTGGCCAATTTATTGATTGAGTTATTTGCTTTTTTGATGTTTAGCTTTTTAAGTTCTTTATATACCCTAGAGATTAGTGCTCTATCTGATGTATGAGAGGTAAACATTTGCTCCCAAGATGTAGGCTCTCTATTCATCTTACAGATTTTTTCTTTTGCTGAGAAGAAACTTTTCAGTCTGAGTCCATCCTATTTATGGATTCTTGATGTTAATTCTTGCACCACAGGAGTCTTATTAAGGAAGCTGGGGCCTAATCCCACATGACGGAAATTAGGGCCTACTTTTTCCTTCTATTAGATGCAGGGTCTCTGGTTTTATTCCTAGGTCCTTGATCCATTTTGAGTTGAATTTTGTGCATGGTGAGAGATAGAGTTTTAATTTCATTTTTTTTTTTTGCATATGGATTTTCAGTTTTTTCAGCACCATATGTTGAAGAGGCTATCATTCTTCAATGTACATTTTTGGCACATTTGTCTAATATAAGATAATTGTGATTTTGTAGGTTAGTCTCTGTGTCCTGTATTCTGTACCATTGGTCTACCAGTCTGTTTTGGTGCCAATACCATGCTGTTTTGTTACTATTGCTCTCTAGTGCAGTTTAGTGATGTCCCTGCTTCACTCTTTCTACTAAGGGTTGCTTTATCTATTCTGGGTCTCTTATTTTTCCAGATGAATTTCATGATAGCTTTTTCTATTTCTATGAGAAATGTCTTTGGGATTTTGATTGGGATTGCATTAAATCTGTATAGTGCTTTTGGAAGTATGGTCATTTTGATGATATTAATTCTGCCTATCCAAGAGCAAGGTAAATCTTTCCATCTTCTAAGGTCTTCTTTGACTTCTTTCTTTAGGGTTCTGTAATTTTCATTACATAGATCTTTCACCTCTGTCATTAAGTTGATTTCCAAGTATTTTTTTTGAGGTTATTATAAATGGGGTAGTTTTTCTCATTTCCACTTCTGAGGATTTGTCACTGATATACAGAAATGCCTTTGATTTTGGGGTGTTGATTTTATATCCTGCTATTTTGCTGAATTCTTTTACTAGTTGGAGAAGTTTTCTGGGAAACTTTTAGGGTCTTCAAGGTATAGAATCATCATCAACAAATAGTGCCAGTTTGAGTTCTTCTCTTCCTATGTGTATCCCTTTAATTTATTTCATTGGTCTAATTGCTCTGGCCAGTGTTTCAAGAACTATGTAAAATAGAAGTGGTAAAAAATGAAACCCCTGTCTTGTTCCCATTTTCAGAAGGAAACCATCAATTTTTCTCCATTTAGAATGATGTTGGACTGGGGCTTAGCATAGATAGCCTTTATGATGTTGAGATATGTTCCTGTTATCCCTAGTTTTTCTAGTGTTTTGAACATAAAGAGGTGCTGTATTTTGTCAGATGCTTTTTCTGCATCTATTGTGATGATCATATGATTCTTATATTTAATTCTATTGATGTGATTAATTACATTTATTGATTTCTGTATGTGGAACCAACCTTGCATCCCTGGGATGAATTCCAAGTGATTGTTTTACATGATATTTTTGATATGTTTTTGTATTCGATTTGCCAGAATAATTAGAGATATTGGTCTGAGGTTTTCTTTCTTTGATGTGTCTTTGCCTGGTTTTGGAATCAGGTTGATATTGGCCCCATAGAATGAGCTTGGAAGTGCTGTCTCTTTTCTTTATTTCCTGAAATAAATTGAAGAGTATTGGTATCTGTTCTTCTTTAAAGGTCCTGTAGAACTCGGCTATATATCCATTTGGTCCTGGGCTTTTCTTGGTTGGTAGATTTTTGATGGCATCTTCTATTTGGTCACTTGAAATTGTTCTGTTTAAATTGTGTATATCATCCTGATTCAATTTGGGCAAATCATATGACTGTAGAAATTTATAAATGCCTTTGGTATTTTCTGTTTTATTGGAGTTTAAATTTTCAAAATAATTTCTAATTATCTTCTATATTTCTGTAGTGTCTGTTGTGATATTTCCTTTTTTATCATGTATGTTAGTAATTTGAGTTTTCTCTCTCCTTCTCTTCGTTAGCATGTCTAAGGGTGTCAATTTTATTGATTTTTTTCAAACAGCCAACTTTTTGTTTTGTCAATTTTTAAAATTATTTATTTTGTTTCAATTTCATTGATTTCAGCTCTGATTTTAATTATTTCCTGCCTTCTGCTGCTTTTGGTATTAGTTTGTTCTTTTTCTAAGACTTTGAGATGTAACATGAAGTCACTTATTTGTTGGCTTTTCCTTCTTTTAAGAAGGATCTCCATGCATTGGAGTTTCCTCTTAGAACAGCTTTCACAGTGTCTCAGAGATTTTGTTATGTTGTATCTGTGTTCTCATTCACCTCTATTTTTTTTTTAATCTCCACCTTGAGGTCTTCTGCAACCCATTGTTCATTCAGTAGCATATTATTTAGTCTCCAGGTGTTAGAGTGAATTTTATTTTTTATTTTATCAGTGATTTCTAATTTCATTCCATTATGATCTGATAGAATGCATGGTAGTACCTCTACCTTTTTATATTTGCTAAGGAGTTATTTTGTGGCGTAGTATATGATCTATTTTAGTGAAGGATCCATGTGCTGCAGGGAAGAAAGTATATTCTCTTGTTGAATGTTGGAATATTCTATATATGCCAGTTTAGTCTAAGTTATTGATTGTATTGTTGAGTTCTATAGTTTCTTTGTTCAGCTTTTTTTTTTTTTTTGCAAGATCTATCTAATGATAAAAGAGGTGTGTTAAAGTCACCCAAAATTATTGTGTTGTGGTCTACTTGACTCTTGAAGTTGAGAAGAGTTTGTTTGATGAATGTAGATGATCCATTGTATAGGGCATATATATTTATAGTTGTTAAGTCTTGTTGGATTATGGTTCTCTGCAGTATTTAGTGTCATTCTTTATACCTTTTGGTTGGCTTTAGTTTGAAGTGTACTTTATATGATATGAGACTGGAAACCCCTTCTTGCTTCTGCAGACCATGTGAGTGGTATGAGTTTCCCAACCCTTCATCTTCAGTCTGTGAATGTCTTTTTCTATGAGATGAGTCTCTTGGAGGCAGCATATTGTTAGGTCTTTTTAATTTTTTTTATTTTTTTGATCCAATCTGGTAGTCTATGTCTTTTGATTGGTGAGTTTAGGTCATAAACATTTAGGGTTATTATTGAGACATGATTTGTATTCCCAACCAATTTTTTTTTTGGTATTTAACATGATTAACATGATTATCATGGAAGATTTTTATTTCATCATTAAATCTAAAGCTTCGTTTTGTTGGATAGAAGATTCTTGGTTGGCATGAATTTTCCTTCAAAGCTTGGTATATGTTGTTCCATGATCTCCAGGCTTTGAGAGTCTAGTAGAAAAATCTGCTGAGATACTAATTATTCTCCCCTTATATGTGATCTGATTCCTCTCTCTTGTGGCTTTTAAGCTTCTATCTTTATTGTGTATTTTAGGCATTTTCATTATAATGTTCCTTGGTGTAGATCTGTTATAATTTTGTACATTTGGTGTCCTGTAAGACTTTTGTATTTGCTTTCCAAATTTGTTCTTTATGCTTGGGAAATTTTCTGATATTGTCTAATTTAAGAGATTTGTGCATTCCTTTGGTTTAAAACTTTGTGCCTTCCTCTATCCCATTAACTCTTAAGTCTTTTGATGCTGTCTCATAATTCTTGGATGTTCTATTCATGGTTTCTTACTATCTTCACTGTGTGATAAACTTTATTTTCCAGATTGTATACTTTGTCTTCATTATCTTATGTTCTTCCTTTCAAGTGATCAGTCTATTGCTTATACTTTCTATTGAGTTTTTTATTGATTTATTTTATCCTTCATTTCAAGAATTTCTGATTTTTTTTTCCCAGAGACTTTATCTCTCTCTTGAAGTAATCTTTTGCTACCTGCATTTGTTCCCTTATCTCCTTGTTGGAATGATTTTTTTTTTGCCTATATTTTCTCTTTTAAGTCATTCTTTAATTCACAAATATTTTAACTATGGAAATATTTAAAATATCTCCTTGTTGGAATGATCTTTTTTTTTTTTTGCCTGTATTTTCTCTTTTAAGTCATTCTTTAATTCACAAATATTTTAACTATGGACCTTCTGAACTCCTTTTCTGACCTTTCAGCAACTTTGCTGTCCATGGGTTCTGTTATTAGAGTGTCCTGGTTTGTTTGGGGCATTTTTCTCATTTGTTTTTTTTCAGTTGTCTTTGTGTTTTCCTTTCTTGCAGTGTGGATCTGAGATATTACAGTTTCTTCCCTATGTTCTTATAGTACCCATGGAGATCACCTGTACCTCACTTTGATGTTGGGCTTCCAGACCCTGCTGGTGTCCCTCAGTGTATGCTACTGGATCTAAGGTTGGTGGTGGCAACAGCAGAGGCAACTCCAGATAATAGTTAAAGTATCCCAAGATGAAAGCAATGTCTTACAGAGATGGGGCTGAAAGAGTAGGCCTCACACTCCCTTTGGGATGCCTGCTCTGAGATGCAGCTCTTTGTAGCCCCTGTCTGTTGTCAAAATGTTAGGGGCTAATGTTTGGGGAAGGTTATGATGATGACTGCAGGGTCCCAAGATGGAAGTGGGTTAGGCTTAGGCTCCCAGGTGGGGAGGGGGTGAACTACTACCTATCTTGGACCAAGGTCCTGTTCAAGTCTGTGTGGACAGATTTATGCTGGCCCTGGACTCCCGCCGTAGTCTACTGGTCAGAAGAGGCGATCCTGTGCCAGAGGCTAGGCTCTGAGGGGTGTCTGCCCTCCTGATGGAGGGGTGGACCAGGGCCTTATGTGAGCCTAAGTCCCATGCGGGCTGGTGTGGGCGGTCTGTCACCAAAGTATTTACACTGGATGGTTATGTACCTGAAAAAATGACTGAAGGCACATATGCAAAAAGTGCACTTATATGGGTGAATATGAAAGTGAATGTGAATGAGTTAATATATATTATATGGTGACTAAACCATGAGCATAAAAATTTCTGAAGTTAATGCACACAAACTCAGAGTGGAACTGTGAAGGAAACAGACATGTAGGTACTAATTTGTGGTCTTTGTAAATGAATGTTCCACCTTTACATATGATAATGAGAGGAAAATTCATACAAGACTTTCTTTGAACATGAAGGAACTAGAAACTGAGAAAAACATGGGGAAGAAAACATAAAATCTGTTTCCATGCATTTGGCAACTGGAAGTGCAGAAATACGATTTCCAACAGAAAAGAAAAAAAAAATGAAAACAAATGCTATAATTTTGTCCATCCTAGTCTTTATAAAATTCTTCCTGAATTGAGGTGCCCAATCAGAGTCTTAGGGCCTTGTACAGTTGAGATAGCAGGTTGAAATTTAAAGAGCCCAGGGTAATTTGTAACTTGTAGAGCAGAGGATCACAGTAGAGAGAGCTACACAGAATAAAGATTTCCTGAAATCTGCACAGGGTTCATTAGATTCTTTAAGTACCCACCAACATGTATGTTCAAGGTGAGAACACTCATGTGAGTGGCACTACAGACTCCTAAATTTCCCCTAAGAAAAACTGGCTGATTACAGCTACATGGGAGCTAATGTTTGAAATGATCCCCAGAAGGTACACAAGACTTGGGAGCAGTTCAATTAACAATGAGACTGGAGATGCTGTTGAACACCTAGGATCTTCAATAGAGACAACAGAATTTTCATGGTGAAACTAGAGCGAAGCCTATAGTTTTCTGTTGTTCCTAATAATATATAACTACAAATTTAGTAGCATTAAAAGCTACATTGCAGTATCTTATAGTTGTGGAGATCTAAAGTTTTAAATGTGTTGTGTTCGGTTAAAATTATGGTATTAGCAATGTTACTTTCTTTTGTGGAGACTAGGAAAAATCTATTTTATTGCCTTTGCCAGCTTCTAAGGGCCACCCATATGACTTGGCTCATGGTCCACTTCCTTTTCTAAAGCTAGCAGTGACCAGTTGAGTCCTTCTCACATCTCACATCTTACTAAAGTGGCAATGACTACATTTATTGCCTCCCTCTTTTACTTTTATGGATCTGTACCATTACATTGGACCCAACTGAAAATTCTGAATAATCTCCTTATTTTAAGATTAACTGAAGAGCAACAGAAATGCAGTATTAATTTTAACTCACTCCCTTCAACATGTAGAATAATATATATTCATAGGTTGTGAAAAATAGTGTATGAACAGCTTGTTTGATTCATTTTTCTATCCTCTGCTGTTATTTTTAATACATATCACATATTAACAAATATTGAACAAAAAATACTAGAAAGTTAAAAAAATTCCTATGTAATTAGGCTTCATGACAAAATAATTTTCAAATCTTTAAAGAAAGTAAAAAAAAAGTTACTTCCTCAAATTGCCAATATTGAACTTAAAGAGGATACTGTAGACTTTGAAAGGATTATGAAGACCTCTAATGAATAATTTAAAAGCAATACTAAGTTAAAAAATAGGAAACATGAGTATATATACAAAAGTTTAAAAATTGAATTTATAACAATACCTGACCACCAAGATTCACCAGCTACAGGGGTGAATTCTTTTATTTATTTATTTTTTAAATTTGTTTTAATTAGTTATACATGACAGTACAATGACCTTGACATATCATACATTTGAATCAGATGGGATATAATATCTCCTTTTNAAAAAAAAAAAAAAAAAAAAAAAAAAAAAAAAAAAAAAATAAAAAGACATTAATAAATTTTGGGAGATGATATAGGTGCTACAAATGTCAAAACCTAATAAAATGAACATCTTAACATATATTTAGAAAGAGGCGTGGAGCAGAGACAGAACCAAAGGTGGCAACTGGGCATGCCCTTGCAATCTGCACCCAGACCTTTGGAACTAAACACCATCCAGTCTAACCCCTTTGGAAAACTAGCCATTTCTTCTGAAATTAAACTGTACATTTATCCTGCTGCATGCAAAAGACCTGACTAAAACAAATTTGGGATTCCCTGTTTCAGAATTTTCAGTCTATAAACATCCAGCTCTATTCCTTGGGGCCTGAGGAGAAGCAGAACATCATAGTAGGAGAGTATGGGGGAGGAAAGCAGCTAGAGACCTCACACCAGGAAGCAAAGAGATAGAGAGCTCTGCTCATCAAGGACACAATATGTACCTCAAAGGCACACTCCCAGAGACCCACTTCCTCCATCCACACCCTACCAGCCTCAATTAATCCCTATCAGGGGATTAATTCACTGATTAAGTTAAAACTCTCATAACTCTCATAACTCAATTATTATTTCTAAGCCTTCTTGCACTGTCTCATACATGAGCTTTTGGGAGACAACTAACATACAAACCATAACAATACCATTAAATTTAAGTATAAATTTATTACCATGAATTATAAAAAGTAGACTATTCTTTAAAGATAATGTTAACCATATCTATATGAGACCTAATTTTTTTTATAAATGTGAGCTATATGGGCAATATATGCATAAAAACCAGCCTATTATCATTGTTCATCAGGGATATACCAAATAAAACCACAAGGAACTATAATTAAACATCCACTAGAATGGTTAAATGTAAAAGGAATAACAGTTTATAATGTGATCCAGGATAAGAATTGAACTCATATACTGCTGTTAAGATACAAAGTGCCAAAACTGAGCTGTTTCTCATTTTCTTGTGAAGTTAAACATACTTATCATTTTAACAGTGCCACTCCTAGGCATTATTTCAGGAGAAATGAAGACACATGTAAAAGTGATAGTTGTGTGTGAATGCTAATAGCAGTGTTACTCCAAAAAGGCCCAAACATAAGGAACCTATGTTCATCAACAAATAACTGAGTAAGCACATTTTTATATATTTATTCATAACATCATGTAGTGATAATCAAATATTTATGCAAAAGGGTAAGTCTTTGAGATATTATACTGAGTGGAAAAACCATAAACAAAACAGTAAATATTGTATAACTTCATTTACTTGAAATGAAAAGACAAGTGAAATTTATTTCTTATTGTAGAAAGTAAATCAGAGAAGATGCATATAAACTGACTATGGATAGGAGCTGAAAATTCACCTCTGTTTTCAGCAGTTCGTTTTCTACTGAGCCTGAGAATTAAATTTACTTAAGATAGCTTGATAGGATAAAAGCATGTAAATTTATTTAATCTATATTTTACATGGCTCCGGAACCTTCTTAAGAAATGAAGACCCAAAACCGTAGGTGGAATCAAACATATTGAATTGGACAAGAATTGATCAAGCAAAGGCTCTTGGGCAAAAGTAGTTAAAAGGCTAAGGAATTGGCCAAGAAGACAGGGCTGTTGGTAAAAAATGTCGTTGTCCCCAGCTTCTTGTTCTTGATAAGTACATTATTTTCATAAGGAAGAGAGATGTCACATAGAAATTTTGTGTACTGCTTTTAATAAGCAGAACAAAGGTCAGTGTGATCTTGCACCTGCTTCTTTTGATGTTAGTTTAGCTCAAAATAATTCTTATTACAAAGTGCACTCTTCAACTGTTAGGTGACATGTTCAGGGATGATAGTATTGCACTTTATCTTGATTATTGTGATTGTTACACATACACATATGTATATATTTGTTCAAGGCCTTCCAATAATACCCTTCTAAAACATTAGCATTTCAAATGTTTTATATATTCCAAAACATGCCTTAATAAAATTACTTTAAAAAACAGAAAAAAACAACTTGAGAGAAACAGGAGTAAGGCATCAATAAAAATGTGCAAAAATGTTGATCAAAATAATAAATGATTATTTATAAGAATATATGAAGAACAAGAAAAATTATTTATTTATTCTTTTCTATTTACCTGAAATTATTATAAGATATGGACAAATTTTCCTAGAAAATAATTAAAGGAGTGTATTTTCTCTGTGTTCTGGAATCTAGAGCAATTATCTATGAAATAGATATTAACAATTGATGACTTGTTTAATTATTTTCCCCTTCAGTAAATCACCCCAAGGGTATCTATTCAAATAACAGCCAAATTCTCCTTGAAAGCAAATTTATCCTATTTCTCCCACAAAATATTTTGCAATGTTGAAGTTCATACATATAAAAAACAATTATCAAAAAAAATTAGTAAGTCTTTGATGATAATCTCTTCCAGGTTTATCAAGTAACCCCTTTGTTAACATGTAGATAATAAATCCAAGTATACATCTATACAAATTTTATTCAGCAACGGAATAGTCTTACATAATGTTTGACAAAATAATTTGGTGCTTTAGAAACAAAACTTCATAATAATGAATATTTTAAATTGGCCAGACATTTTGTTTGCATTCAATAAAATGGGCTTCAACGTTTATCCCTGCAAATGTGTTGTACTTATTGTCTAACAGAAAACAGAGACTCAGCATTTATCATGAAAGAAAAGAAGGTAGGATCTGTTGATCTAGTATATACAACTCCATTTGTCTAATATAGTGTTGTGAAATTGGTGTGGGATTAATTGGAATTTTCTTACAGGATATAAACTATTCTAAGATAGTGAAATCTTTATTTCTCACTGGAGTGGACTTATTCAGAGGCCTAATAAATTGACAAATTTCCATCAAAATTAGTTATTTACTGAAAGTACAACTTAATGTATAATTCACATCACTGTAGAGATTTACAAGTAAAATATGAATTAATAATTTATGACCTTATTTCATATGTCATATAGAATGTATTCCATATAAATATTAGCATTCATTAAGACATTTTTCTTTGCAGGCATTATATACCAGTTATTTCTTATGATCTTCATAGCAACACTTTGAATACTTATATTATATTTTATATTTTTGGAGTAACACTGCTATTAGCATTCACACACAACTATCACTTTTACATGTGTCTTCATTTCTCCTGGAATAATGCGTAGGAGTGACACTGTTAAAATGATAAGTATGTTTAACTTCACAAGAAAATTACAAACAGCTCAAAAACACAAAAGCTAAACGTATGTGACCTGAGAAAGAGCACTGCAAGGCCTTCAATCAAGGGCCCATGTAGCCAACTTGAGTGAGTTACTTAATTCTGAATTTCAATTTCTTATCTGTAAAGTATGGAATATAATTGCACATGCAAGGTGAGCACTCTACCGCTGAGCCATAACCCCAGATCCTCGCCAGGTTCTGAACAGGTTGAATGTTTCCCCAAAGTAAGAGAGGGCAATATAAAAAGTTGACCAATCCAAAGGCCAGTCTCATGTGAAAACACCCTCACAGACACACCAAAAATAATGTTTTATGTTTTTCTCTTATAATTTCTTCTAAATATTTGATATATTTAGATTTTGCATTCTGGGCTATTTTCCATTTTGAGCTAATTTTTGTGTAACTTGTAAGGTATGGACTGAAGTTCATAGTTTTCTATGAATAATTATTCAAAAACACTTTGTAAAGACTCTCTATTCTCTATGTTGAATTGCTTTTATACTTGAGAAAAATTATTTGTCTATACATGATGGAAGATGTTTCTGATTTCTGTACTGTGTTCTGGTGATTATTTGGCAAAATTTACAAAAGTTCCACATTGACTACTGTAGCTTTATAATAAACAGGTAAATGAAATTAGAGTTAGTCCTCCAACTTTGTCTTGCTTGTGAAGGATGCTTTGGGTATTCTAAGTTTCATTTCCATGTACTTTTTGGAATGAATTTTTCAATTGCTCCAAAAGAAACTGATGGGATTTTAACATTTTATACATAAATTTTTCGAATTTACATATCAGTTTGGTGATATTTGATATTTTAATTGATTTTTTTTTGCATGTGTGTAGTGCTGGGAATTGAACCTAGGGCCTACTGCTTTCCAGGCAAGCATTCTCCCACTGAGCCACTTCCCCAGAAACTTAATTGATAATTGATTTTTAATATTGGACTTCTGACTTATGAACAAAGTGTAACTCTTAATTTATTTGTTTTTGTTATTTTTACAGTGATATTTTGCAGTTTTCTATGGATAAATATAGTTAACACCCTTTTTGAAATTTACCTCCTGCCTTGAAGATAAAAAAAATTGTTTTTAGTTATATCAAGAAAAAATAATGAACTAAGAAAACTAGAAAAAATGTGTTTACTAATTTATGTTTAGTTTTATAAATCTTCATAAATGTTTATACTACAAAATAAACTAACAAATTAGGTAATATTGATCACATGCTTCTCAAAATCATTTTCCTATTTCAATTTGGGTTCAGATACCTATATTTTATTTATATATATATATATATATATATATATATATATATATATATAAAAATATATATATATATATATAT
>NW_025999961.1:10129954-10140432 GCF_001458135.2 Marmota marmota marmota
TTCCCTTCCCACCTCTCATCCCTGTTTAATGTTAATCTTCTTCTCCTGCTCTTCGTCCCTACTCTGTTCTTAGTTACACTCCTTATATCAAAGAAGACATTTGGCATTTGTTTTTTAGGGATTGGCTAGCTTCACTTAGCATAATCTGCTCTTAAAATGCCATCCATTTCCCTGCAAATTCTATGATTTTGTCATTTTCTAATGCAGAGTAATACTCCATTGTGTATAAATGCCACATTTTTTTTATCCATTCATCTATTGAAGGGCATCTAGGTTGGTTCCACAGTCTTGCTATTGTGAATTGTGCTGCTATGAACATTGATGTAGCAGTGTCCCTGTAGCATGCTCTTTTTAGGTCTTTAGGGAATAGACCTAGAAGGGGAATAGCTGGGAATAATTGGCCTTGCCTATTCTCCTTATTTGTTCAGTTCTTTCTGCATGGTTTCCTATAGTCATTTGAACTTATTTTAAATAATTAATTTAAAGTAGGTATCTAGTGATAATCAAATCTGTGCTTTCTAGAAGATAGTATCTACTGACTTTATTTTTATTTCATATGCTCTAATATTAATAAGTTAATAGGAAAATTAATTACAAAACTGAAAAGCTTATTATTCTTACCCAAACTCTGCAATTTATTTTTGATAAATCCTTCAAAGATTGTTGTAATACTTTGGGAATTTCAGCAGTCTGAAAATGTTGATTTTGACAAAATGTGCTAGTGTTCTCTTTGCATTTGTGGTGGAGTAGATTTCCAGAGGTCCACACTGTACCATTCCAACCAATGTTAGTAACATTTGTTTTTAGAGAGATTTTAGGCAAAAATATTGTCTGAATTATGCCAGCACATCAGAGGACAGCAGGGTAATTAACTTCTTATGTAATAAAATACCACATAAATGAGATAATACCATTTGTTAAAGCAATTAAAGAAAGATTTGGTTTTCCTTACATTCCAAATAATATACAATAATCTTCACATTCGTTGCCAGTAGAGATAATGTAAAAATGCATTAGTCCCAATTCAGTTGCAAATTATCCATGCACATATGAAATAACAATTCAAAAATTTCATGAACAAAAATTAAATTAAATCTTGTAATAATTATTTACAAAGTATGTATGTTTATACAAGGACAAACAACACACTAGTAAATAGGATGGTATGTTAGCTAGAATTAAGATTAAGGATTTATACAATTTGAAAGAGAATTCTGATTCTACTACTTACTGACATAGAAAATTGACAGTGTTTATTAGTAAAGTGGGTTTTTATTCTTATTGTTAATCTATGTAATACATTTATCACAGAGTTGGATACAAAGCAAAACTTAGAAGAATATTTAATCATTGCAATAATTTTGAAATTTTACACTTGTTGGCTGATGATTATAAATTAAGTTTCTTTATAAATATGTCTTAGTCAAAATAGCTAGTTAACTACTCACCAAATATCTGTTAGGAACTGTAGTACATATTTTTTTTTATTAATTTCCCTGTTTTATTTTTTTCATCAAAATCACCCTGGTATCAATACATTGGTTTTGTTAATTTGTTTTACGGAAAGTAGTAATGTGAAAATTTACAATCACAAGTTAGTTATAGCTCCTCAGTAACTCCTTCTCAGTCATGCATTAATTCTATGAAATTTCCCAGGAGCATTGAACCCATTGGTGGAATGAAGGGGCCTTATTTAGAAAAGTAAAAGCTAAGAAAGTAAATCAGAGAAGATGAATTGTTTTTGAAGGCTTATTTTCACTGAAGTGCCTGTCATATAATATCAAGACATCCCGCCTACCCCCGGTCTTTTTTGCCATTTATAAACTATGTACAAATTTTAAAATATTTCTTGCAATACTCCACAAATTAATGGAGTTAAATTTTATGTACCCTTAGTCTTCAAATTCTCTGAGAGAGGGAGGTGGGAGGTAATTCATTGAAGGACTGGAATTGGAATCTTAAACTAAATATCTGTTAAATCATACTTCCATGACACTCAAGCCAACTTCTCCTGAGGGTAAAGACATAAAATATGACAAGAGAACTCTCACTCCACTCCAGTGACAGGACTAGCCCAGATACGTTAAGGAATCTTGAACTTTTAAAAATCATCTTAGAGGCAAGGGTGCAAATATCTCTTTGTAAAATAAGATCAGAAATAAACAGATTTTTTTTAGAGAAGGGCAGAGCCCTACTGTGCATTTCATCACTCAATTTTCAGTGTAAACCAGTGTGAAGAAAGAATCACATTGTGCTGTGAACGGATAATCATGAATGTAATGCATTCCACTATTATCATGTATGTAAGAAATAAATTTAAAAAGGAAAAAAAAATATTACATTGTGTATATGTGCCACATTTTTTTTATCCATTCATCTATTGAAAGGCATCTAGGTTGGTTCCATAGTTTAGCTATTGTGAATTGTGCTGCTATAAACATTGATGTGGCTGTGTCCCTGTAGTGTGCTGTTTTTAAGTCCTTTGGTTATAGACCAAGGAGAGAGATAGCTGGGTCAAATGGTGGTAGCATATATACACATTGGAATATTACTCAGCATTAAAAGAGAATAAAATCATGGCATTTACAGGTAAATGGATGAAGTTAGAGAAGATAATGCTAAGTGAAGTTAGCCAATCCCAAAAAGTCAAATGCGGAATGTTTTCTTTGATATAAGTAAGCTGATTCATAGTGGGATAGGGAGCGGGAGCATGGGAGCAATAGACAAACTCTAGACAGGGTAGAGGTGCTGCAGGGGAAGGGAAGGGGCATGGGGTTATTAATGATGGTGGAATGTGATGATCATCATTATCCAAAGTATAGGTATAAGGACACAAATTGGTGTGAATGTACTATACATACAACCAGAGATATGAAAAATTGTGCTCTATATGTGTAATAAGAATTGTAATGCATTCTGCTGTCATATACAAATAAAAAATTTAAAAAGGAAAAAAAAGAAAGCATCACATATTATTTAAGAAACAAAGCAAAGCAAAGACCAAAAATTTTAGTGGCTCCCCATAAGCTGGCATGATGAATTTGATCAAGAAAACAATCCACACACCTTCTCTTTTTTATTGAACTTTTACATATTGCATGGATATGTCTAAGGATTGGGACATTGTCAGGGCCTACATGAACAGGAGCTGAGCAGGTACCCTTAGCCTTGAGTGGTGTAGGTGTGGAACTGGCTTCCACTCATAGTGTGAAAGCAAGTGGACTTTGCCTTTGCTCGGCAAGGAATTACAGCTCTGGGAGTGTCTCTCACTCTCTCTCTCTCTCTCTCTCTCTCTCTCTCTGTTTTGTCTGCCCTCTCTTGCTTCCCTTGTGGGAGCTGTGGTCGAAGAGCATCACTGGACCCCAAGAAAAAGGTACTTTCTGTGTCTGTGTGATTAAGTGCAAACCCAATTCATCTGGAGTGACCCTGTCATGGCAGGACATCACTATAGGGTACAGAAATATGCTACTCCCCCCAAAAGTAGGACTTTCATTCATTAACTGCAAGGCTATACCTGCCTAAGGGCCAGGACAGGTAAGAGAAAATCTCAAAAGGTGCAATGTACTCAGACCACACACTCCTATACCCCTGCATTTGCACGTCTTAATGTCCTGACTCAAGATGCAGCATGCACTATTGGGGAGATGGGTACATTGAAATTATTTTCAGTCCATCTTGTCCTCCCCCTACTCTCAGGCCAATGGACAATGATGCAATTAAAAAATAAGTAAATAAAGTCGCTGATGACTTTAAACGTTGGCCCCTCTAAGCCAAATACTTGACATTTTATCTATGGTTACAACTCAGGTGATTTCACCCATTTTAATTAGAGCAATATTCTTTGTTGTTTTAGTTCACTGATTCACAATTTGAAAGAAAGCTCATGTCACTGGAGATACAGAGGAAGTTGGAAACTTAAATAATTTTTAATTATTTTGGTAAATAATTTATGCATATACATCTGTCAATTTTCTTTTAATAGCATGTTGTATGGATATATTATTACTATACTGAATGTATTCAGTGATAGATTATTGAAAGTATATTTTGATCACATCATAAAATATTTTTGCTTTTGATCAGATTAACATATTTTTGAAGAAATTCATATATTAAAATAAAAATTTGGTATATTTACATTAGTTTATCCTGTTGGTGATGACAAGGGCTTTTTTTTTTTTTGGCTCTTTTTAACTGAAAACTAAAAAAACATACAGTTTTCAATTTTTATATGTGCAAAACATTTCTGGATGAGGTACATTTTTCCCTCAACTGAAGTAATATTCAAAAGTCATTAAATCTGATCTTTTATATGATTTTATTAAGTTAATAAAAACTTTAGCATAAGAAATATAGTGGATCCTGTCTTACCCAAGAATGTTCTTGGAATTTAGGAAAATATTGAAAGTGATTTTTTTTAAATTTATTGTCTTGATCTCAAGAGAAAAATATAGAAGAATAAAGACTTTGTTACACAATTTAATCATGTCTAGATCATATGGTTTTGAGCACAGTGAGAACACTTTTAAATTCATGTGTCTTCATCTTCATAGGAGCAGATATATATTTGCTTAAAATTCTCACCAAAGCACAGTGAGAGTCTATTCAGACTACAGCTTAATCTAATTTTTTTTGAAAGGGATGTTTCTTTGACATCATTTTTTTTTTAAAAAATAAGTCATACTCCATGTATGTATACCTTTATTTTATCTTATTTATTTTTATGAGGTTCTGAGGATTGAACCCAGTGCCTCACATGTGCTAGGTGAGCACTCTCCCACTGGACCACAACCTTAGCCCTGGATTCATTTTTAATAGGCTGGCCCTGAGAGCACTACCTGGTTGCTTGACATTATCCCCACAGTGATAGCCATTATGCAATGGCTCTTTGGTGGTCAAAATTCTTGCTTTACAAATTCTTTTTATTTGGCTGCCTCATCAATATCTTCCAATCCAATACAGATAAGCTGAGACAGAATTCCTACAGATTTTTCTACTTAAAAGACAAGTTGACACTCTTTCTCTGGATAAAGGGGGTCTGGTATACTGTGTGTAGAAAGGCATTTTTTAGGGGAGCAAAAGGGACTTCCATGTGTGTTCAGATTAAACCCAAAGGTTGTGCTTTTCTATAGTGGCAAATCCTTTTAGTAACACTGATTCGTTTCCTAAAATTGTAGAGCTTAATTCCCATAAGTTAGGCCCTGCAAGTCTTGGATCCTCTATTGGGTTGTAATTTTACTTTCTATTGGGTGTTAGAAATTTTCTCTCCCCATTTTCATAGTAAGATTCTCCCCTATATCAACACTTAAAGGAAAAATAAATCTGGAGGAACTGAATAGTTGGCTATAAATCTGAAAACTTAAAGAGAATGAATCGATCTTTTCTGTTTATGGACCTGGAGTGTTCTCCCTAGACCTGTTTTAATTTCCTGGTAAGCCGGAACTGATTGGTTTAACATGGTGAATCTCAGCTTATTAAAATCACCATGGTTGCTTTTTAAAAATACCCAATTCACTGCATCCTACCTCTGGGTGATTAAATCAGAGTCTCTGGCAACAGGGTCTAGGCATTCTAATATGATTCTAATGCGACACTCAGCTTGATAACTACAAATCAAAGCATGTTGCTGTCCCTGAAGTAAGATCTCTTCATGAGAACAGTTTTGCTTTTATTTTGGAGACAAGTGAGGGCAGAATTGATCCTCTTCAGAGACCTAAATTCTAATATTGGTGAAAGGTATATTGGATACTTTCCTCTGGATAATCAGTTTAGATAAAAGTATCAAATTACATTTAAAAATAATGGCTCTGAGTTCAATGATATGATATAAATGCAAAACATTTTAAATTGAATCTCCATTTTGGAACCTGCATGGTACATTCCCTCATAATTATTCTTTTATACTGCAAGCTGTGTAGGATTACACTAGCCCAGGTATAAAGTGGTTTGTAATTACAGTTTTATAAACATGTGGAGACTTATGTTAGGAAGAATATAAGGTTGAGGCTTTATTGACTGTTTCTAAGTCTTTGATATGGGAGTAAGCAATTTACAATAAACTGAAGGAAAAGAGTCAAACAGAGGCCTCTGGATACTGATGCTTAGAAAATAATTTGATATTCATGGAAGAATCGATGCTGATGAAAACCATTTTTGATGAGTCAAATAGCAGTCTTCACTAGAGAATTCTAAATCTCTCACCTTGTAACTCAAAAATCAACTATAGTCTTCTGTTTATCAAAGATCCTAAAGTCTAGATTATAGTATATAGTGTATACTTTATTTGTAATTATTATACTACAGTCCTTAACTGGCTTATGTTAAATAATGCAATAAAAGGATATAACCAGTTTTAAGCCAGTACTTCATAAAATAGAAGAAAGGAATATGAAGATGGCATACTACCACCCCTTAAGAATTACTTTTACTGAATTTTAACTGGAAGTTGACTTTAGGAGGAATGTAATTTTCTTTCTCCTAAGGATCTAATTTGATTTTATTATCATCATGAATTATTTACTGTGCTATCTTCATTGCATTAAGTTTGAGATTGTTTGAGACAATCTGTAATCATTCAACACTAATAGATTTGGGAGATATATATATATATATATATATATATATATATATATATATATAGTGTNTATATATGATATGCTTATCACATAACATTGTCAAATAATATTCTCTAAATACGTTTATTATGTTATTTAACTGTGTTCATAATTATATTTATTCTTTTTATTAAAAATTCCTATTAAGATATTATTAATAATTCCTTATCTAATATTCATTTATAAAACAATAGTAGTAGAAAATTGCTCAGCCATCACATATACTTTTGCATACAGTTTTTATTTAAATTACTTTGTTATCGAAGTGATGTTTTTCTTACTTGCAGTTACTGTTTTAAAAAAGTGTCTTACCAGTCTCATTATTTGCACATGTGGCAGGTAAAAGAATGTCTTTATAAATGAATAGAGAAAATGACTATAAAACCACCAGCACAAAACACTAGATGTCTGCATGGTAATAAGCCAATTTTTGAGGAAATGAACTCACTAATGCTAAATTTTTGCTGACTTCCAACTGATCCGAAAACTGCTTTACAAAATCCAAGATGCTTCATGAATTGTAGAAGAAATGAGGAGAAAGGGAATGAGCCAACCATAGCTAAGCATATTCCATTCATTTGGCTCCCTATAAACTCCCCTATAATCTACAGTTGAGAACTGGAGGTAAAATGAATACAATTGATGAGGGTAACCAAAGTTTCCATGAAAGTGACACCTGAAGCTTCCTGTAAAGCCATGCAAAGGAGTTTAGTCATCATGTGCGATTAGGCTTTGATTATTTATTAGCATTATTGTATCTTTCTTTGCACTTCAGATTTTCACACATTACTCATGAAAATGTCAACTTTCCAGAAGCAGCATTCAGTGAGCGGAGGAAACACATTGAGGAACAAATACAACTGGAAAAAACTAAATATACAGTACATATAAGACTAAGAGGAAAAATATATTTATTATGTTTTATTACAATACTTATTTAAAAATCATCTTAAAATACAGGATAAAATTAATAATTTTGTCTATAAACATATAATTCTATAATTAGTAAAATAATTTATTTAAATAAAGATAGTTTTTAAAAGGACTGATATTCTATGGCAACGATTATTTTTATATAAATATCTCTATACCTATATGGTCTGTTTTAAAACACATCAAAAGTTAATGCATGTTAAAAGGATGGATCTCAAATATAAAATTTTCAACATTGCAATAACCAAAGCAATCAAAAACTTGGTCTTTTCCAACATATCTTGAAGATGAAATGGGAAAGTTTTAATCTATTGCAAACCTTCAGAACCTATTCCTTGGAAAAGTAAATTCAGAAAAGCCCAACTGTATTTTTTTCTTTGTGTCCAAGGTATCTGATTGAAATCAACTGATTTAAAGCCAAGACAATTAAATTGCCAACCAAACATAATATTCTGAGCTAAGGGGCCAAAATTGTTTCTATTTTTATTTACATTTACAAGGTGTAAAAATTATATGGCACAGTTAAAAAAAGATGGCAAAGATTGAAAAAATGTCAAGCAAAAGGAAATACAGTTTCAAGTAATCTACTGGATCTAAAATTCAGCTACTATACAAGGAGAAGTGATTATAGTTAAGCTCAAGACCTCCAAGAAGCTATTAAAATTATTGGAGGATCTAAAGACATTTTCTGGTAAGTAAGTTGGCTAGTCAAAATTTTTTTGAAAAAGTACCTTTCAAATTTCTACAATATATGAAATAATAGTATAAAATATCTATCTAATAGTATGTGCAAATAAAGTTATTAATAAAAATAGTCACTAATGAAATTACTAAAATTTAAGCTAGTTAACTAAAAAAATATTTCAGTTATTTTGTTAATCTCAGTCTATTTGAATATTAGTGTATTCTTTTTAGGTTAGTCAGTATCTTAAATATCATAACAGCAAAGTTGATGTATTTTAATAAATATAATTTTATTACATATATTAATTGCAACTCATTTGTTAGACATTCAAGGAAGAGAAAAGTAAATAAGAAATGTGTGTCTGGGTATCATTACCTAATTATTGAAAGGATGCAATATGCTTATCTTTAATGTACTCACTGTCTCCACCTAGACTTTTTTTTTCTGTATGTCATTTTTTTTCCTGATCATGTATCCCAATATTTCTTCACAAATTTGTGTTCAAATATTGTTTCTGTTGTGCCACTTTTAGCCCCTTGCTTTTATATTAGCTGTATTATTGGCTTACTTTATTAGAGGTTGTCTTAAAAATAACAATATATAAAAATTTATTTCCTGTTAATAGTGACCTAATTTTTGTCAGCACCTATATTGCTCTACTGCCTTCTCCTCTCCTTTCTATTATTGTGATATAATTATATCTTTACACATTATATGTCCACCAAAAAAAAATTTTAATAACTATTCTTGTGTGGAGTTGGTTTTTAGATCAAAGGAAGAAATGTGTTTTAAACTTTCAAAATAAAGCATGTAGAGTTACTTTTTATTAGTACCTCTCCTCTCTTCTCCCCTCCTCTCTGCACCCTTTCCTTCCCCTCTCCCCATCTCCTCTCCTTTCTCCCAGGGTTTTTTTTTTTTTTTTCACTTCAGTCTGAAAGAATCCCTGTGATAGTTTTGGAAATGGGTCAACTAGTGATGAATTCTTTAACTTTTTTTTTTTCTTTACTTGATGTGGTAATAACTTATTTATCCCTTCACTTTTTTGGATAGTGTGTTAGTAAGCTTCTCCTTACTATGTCTAAAATACCTGACACAAACAACTTGGAAGAGGAAAGGTTTGTTTTGGCTTATGTTTTCAGAGGTTTCAGTCTATGGCTAGCTCCATTTTTTCTGGGCCTGAGTTAAAGCAGAATATCATGGTGGAAGCCATAGAAGAAGGAATCTTCTCAACTCATGGCAGCCAGAAAACCAGATTGAGGGTGGGAGTAGTGGAGGACTTTACCAGGGACGAGACAAACATTTCTAGGGCATACTCCTAGCTAGTTACTTCCTCTAACTAGGTTCCACTTGCAGTCCATTCAGTCACAGTGGGTGAATCCACTGATGAGGTCAATCTTTCATCACTTCTCAAAGCTTCACCTCTGGACATGACTGTTTTGGGGACCAAGTATTTAAGTACATGAACCTTTGGGGAACATTTCAGATCCAAATCACAACAAATACTTTTCCTGTATTATTATTTTACTGCTGACTGTCTTTGGGCCCTTTCAATGTTTCCCGGTTGTATTTTGGTCTTCATGATTCCTGGTGAGAAGTCAACCGTTAGGCTTTTTGTTTTTAGAATCCCTTTTGCAAGATAACCAATTTCCTTTCTTCCTCCTCCTTTCAAGATTTTTTTTTCTGTTTTTGGTATTTGTTAATTTACTGATGATATATATTATGGTGGATTTTTCTGAAATCTATCCATAATATCCAAGTTGCATTATTGTGCAAAGAAACTAATATAGTTCATTAAATTTCTTTGATTTGTAGATTAATGTACACAATCATATTTTAGAAGTTTTATCCCATGTTATTTTCTGCTGCAGTCTTCCTCATTTACTGGTCAAACTTCCATTTTGTTGGTGTTGGTACATTTCTTTCTTTGTTCTGGAAACTCAAATAAGCTATCGAGATCTTGTGAGTTTTTTTTTTAATTTTTTATTGTTGGTTGTTCAAAACATTACATAGTTCTTGATATATCATATTTCACACTTTGATTCAAGTGGGTTATGAACTCCCATTTTTACCCAGTATACAAATTGCAGAATCACATCAGTTACACATCCATTGATTTACATATTGCCATACTAGTGTCTGTTGTATTCTGCTGCCTTTCCTATCCTCTACTATCCCCCCTCCCCTCCCCTCCCCTCTTCTCTCTCTACCCCCTCTACTGTCATTCATTTCTCCCCCTTGTATTATTT
>NW_025999961.1:10144410-10155149 GCF_001458135.2 Marmota marmota marmota
TGGGAGATATATATATATATATATATATATATATATATATATATATATATATATAGTGTGTGTGTTTTGATTTATATATATCCATTCATATATAAATCAAAACACACACTTTGAGCTCCCTATTGGTTTTGTGTGGTCTCTCTCAATGTCATTTTTCTCTTCAATCCATTTATTTTCCAAATTATTATTTTCATGTCTCCTTCTGTTCTGTTTCTAAATGATGTTGAATTCTTTCTGAAACAAAGTGAGACCTCTATAAATAAACCGAATAACCTCAGATTGTAAAGTAAAAACGTCTTGAAAAGACATTGAAATTTCTGACTCAAAATGGTCAATACTTGAGAAAAACATAGAGAATTGATTTCCTATATTTTTTCCTTTCTGGGAATTCATTTGTCAGTAAGAATTGGAGATAATTTTACTGGGGTTCAAACCCTATAATGGTTATTTACAGTACAAGATGTCCTACTGTAATCAGCATTATCCAATTGCAAACATATTCTTGTTATGTTATACATGCATATTAATAATTAATTGTGGATGTAATTGAAGTTGATCTGTGAAAAATCTAACAGCCTTCATGCTTAGAAAAATAATCTGTTTTCAAAGTTGTACCAGAAAGGTGATGGGGAGCCAAGAGTCAGTGAATCAAGTCAAATAGCAAACGAAGCTGAAAATAATGGAAAGAACAACAGAAGGAAAAATGATTTTCTCTCAGCACAACAATTTAAATAAATTGAATGCACTATCAGAAAGGCAGTGTGCTATTTTCAGGAGTTAGAAATTGTCAGAACAGCCTTTTCTAGATTTGCTTCGAGCTGCTGGCAGTCTCATTCCATTCACCCATTAGGCTGAGGATGAAAAGCAAGCCAGGTGGCTTATGTATGCATTCAAAAACAAAGTTGTTTTATCCAAATGTGAGAATGGACAAGAAGTGAAAATAGTTGTGTGATCTGCAAATGAGAATGGGACTTCTTTCAAAAAAGACTTTTTATGTTGAAAAAAAAATATTGAAACATAGAAGAAATTTTTGCTGGCAAAAGAGAAGCTGGCTTATTTTGGCAGGAGAAGGACGTGCCTGCCTACAATGCCTTTTCAAGTTTGTGAAAGCTTACATGTATCGATTTAAAACAAATTATAGGGCCATATTTGAAATACTTGCTGATTAACTTTTAATTACCTCTGTGTGTCATTTGAAGTCAAAAGGACGGTTACTTTAAAATGAAAATGCTTCCTGCTATGATGACTAAAACAATACAAAGTGAGAAATATGAAATTTTAAGTGTGAATATGGACACTATTAATGAAGCTATATACATATATAAAATCTAGAAACATTCCTTTCCTTTGCAGTATTATTCATAAAAAAAAATAAGCTGTCTGGATTGCAGAAAACATCATGATTGAGAACACATCTGATTTCTAGGGAAACTTGTATTCCTTGCAATGTTGACAACATTTAATTTTGACTATTTTATTTACATCATATTTATAAAATTCTTAGTTTTAAAGAAAAAAAGTAGAAATTAGGAAGAAAACCATAGTTTTGATTTCTAACTCTTCAAACTAACCTGAGTAGCTCTTAAAGGATCAAATGATGCAGCTCTCCTCCATTATACATGGGGCAGTTCTGCTTTTAGGCAGAAATAGTCATTGCTTGCCCTGCAGGTGGTACAAACACATAAGAAGTCATGGACATTTGCAAAGGAGAAGGGACCAAAATTATGCTAAGCACAAAAAAGTAGAAAAATAAAACAAAACCAGAAACAATTTATTTGTTTTCCTAGTTTTAATCCTGCAAATATTAGAATCCATGGACATTTGGCATTATGACTCATACCTAAAGCATCATGGTGACAGGAGAGGAAAAATACAACAGAATTTATTTCATAACATTAAAACACCTACTTGAAAATATAAAAAAACGTTTACCTGCTCAGTTAAGTAACTGAATAGTTCCTTAAATGAAAAAAATCAAGCACTGGTTCAGGATCAGATCTTTTAGAACTTTTATGTGCTAAAAATTTAAATAATGTCTTGTGGGTAGAATCTCGTTCTAGGACTGCATTGTGCAAAATGTATTGAATTTTTTTTTCTCTTTCCATATGTCTTGTCTTCTGTCTGCCTCTCTGCCCTTTGTCAAATAAATGTGCTACTAAATTCTTAATGTTGAACTACTGAGAATTTCTAACTGGGATTCTGTTGTGATACTCTATTGTGGAAGGTTTCCTCCTCCCTGCTTTATATTGTCATTGTGAGAAAACCTTATTACCACTGCTGTTTCAATGTCATTAAAAGGAATTAAAATCTTCTGATGAGACTGGAAAATTCTGAATTTATAGTTTTGCATCACTGGACTTACCCTTTCAATATTCCAGTTTAAAACTTTATCACCTTTTTAGGGCACAGCTAGGAATTCAGATTTCTGTAATAATAATTGGTAATATTCACAAGCCTTAGTCTCCAGATACTTGGCATTTCCTTCTTATAGTAACTTCTCTAATTCCTGTGCTTCTCTTCAACTGCTGTACAACTGCAGTGGTGATCCCTCCACTGACCTGAACATTCATGAAAAGAAAATTATTTTATTTATGTTTCTATAAATTCTTAAAGGCAAAAGATTTCAGGTCACAGCTAAAATTTAAAATGAGAAGGACAGAACTATGAGGAGGCCATGAGTAATTTAATATACATTTATTATAATTTAGAAATAAACTTTAACCTCAATGCCCCAAATTACCATATTACATGTTTCAAGTTTCATGGATGGTTAAATTTTAAGAAAACTTGAAGGTGCATAGATACTACCTACTTTCCTTCACTGTAATTTTTAGATATTTAGAAAAGACACTGAACTTAAGCCATTAAAAATATGAGTGCTTCAGCAGGGACTACACTGACGTTTCTAACTCATGACCCTTGTGTTGCTTCAAATAGAAACATACACACATAAAAAAGTGTTCTGCTGTAAAACCCTTTCAGTACTACTCCGTGGTTGACAATACCACAGATTCTGCAAAAGGTTTTTGAGTCATTTTATGTGCCCATTTCAGGTATTTTAGTACTGATGACCAATAATTGACAATGTGTGCATATGTTGGAAACATTTCAAATGCGGAGAAATTTTTTAAAAAAATCTAAAAATATATGAGTTCTTTTCTAAAATTTGTGCTACTAGATGTGGTACTAAATTCCTAACATTGGACTATTGAGAATTTCCAACTGGGAGTCTGTCACAATATTATGGAAGGTTTCCTTCTCACTGCTTTATACTACCATTGTGGGGACCTTATTACCACTGTTGTTGTTTCAATGTCATTAAAAGGACTTGAAATATTCTGTTGAGGTTTTATTGTATTTGCATTACTTATTACCAGTGTATGAGTATAATTAAATTTTAAATTTCCAACTTATTTTATTTAACACATAGTAAACTATAAAATCAATCAAACCCATATTTTTTTCTAACTAGTTTTTTTAAAATATTCTTTTTAGTTGTAGATGGACGGAATGCCTTTTTTTATTTATTTTTATGTGGTGCTGAGGATCAAACCCAGTGCCCCACATGTGTGAGCTACCACTGAGCTACAGATCTAGTTTCTCTAACTAGTTTTGATCACTGTCATAATTTCTGTTTGCTTGCTAGTTTTGGGGATTCCGCCCCTACCATGGTCAGAAAATCTTTCATATGATTTAATATGTAAAAAAATAGAATAAAAAATAAAAGACAAAAAAGTTTTTTTCCTTGAGGAATTCATATTTCTATCACAGTGCATCCTATTTTATGTTGGTTTTGAAACTATTTTTTCAGGTGCTAGCACATTTTCAATATTAATATAAAATATTAAGAAAATGTAAATCATATCTTCCTTAATTTATATTCAAAGGCCTTCCTTTTATTGTTTGTGTTAACTGGAAAGGACTATTTATGGTAAATGTTCGAAAATATCCTGACTATTATTTAAATTAATTATTTAGCTTAGCCTGGTGTTTGGGAAGGTGAAAAATGCAGCTGTCTGGTTGTCAGCATGCAAATCTATAAGAAGATAAATCCTCTCTAACATTGTTTCTGGTAAGATTAGTGTCAGTGATTTTTCAAAAAATAGCTACAGCTCAAGACACAAGTAGAGCTAATAAACTGATGGTTTTAGTGCAGGGATTTTTAAAAAGTTGACCAAATGTTATCAGTTTAGAATAGGTCCATCAAGGGAAGAGAAACCTGGAGTCTTAGTGGAATTTAATTTGGTCCAATTACTATATGTAGTTCTTAACAATAGAACAGAGAAGGCATACTATTTATCATGGTTCTGCTGTGTAAGAATGTTCATTGTAAAGTGATTTTTAATTTTCCAAGGGTATTTAATTTGCTGCCCCTGGATTTTGTACATGAACTGTCAGATCAGCCTCTAACCCTTTAGCAGATAAGGGATTAACAACTCCAAAAGTTTGGCTCTATCAACTGCAAAGCTAATAAAAACAAACAAACAAAAAGTTTCATATGCTCTAGCTTTTATTTCATTACCTGCTGATTTCAGAAGTGTATGGCATTGTAGGATCTAGAAGTAAAGGTTTTCAAGTAAAACTAAAATCACAGAATCATAAGAAGTTCAGGGAATTTACGCTTTCTTCTATTTTTTCCTAACGATCCAAATAAACTAAACCAATTCAACACACAACTATCATAAAATTTGTTAAAGTCTGACTAAACACACTTGTTTAGGAAGTAAAAACCACAGCTTTGCAAGTCTTATCTGCTCCCAGGAGAGAAAAGAGGAGCGATCTCCTTTATTTATATCAAAGCATCCCTTGTATGAATGACATCCACATTTTTTTAATTAAAATATTTTTATTAAAGTTTAGTTGTAAGTTTAATAGCATTGTGATAAAGCATTATTAATAACAATAATAAAAAAAGAAAAGAAAGTATCCAGCAAACTCTGAGAATATATTAATGACACCTACATTTGAGTGTGACCCATTTGCATTTGCTGTTCACAAATCTAGGTTAAGCAAAAGTCATTGAGCCAAAATACAATTATTGAAATGGCACTGATAATTTCTCTCACTTGTCTCTCTCTCCTTCACAAAGCCTTTAAATATTGTCTTTAAACTGGTTTCGGTCTCACCTTTTGTACAGCAGGTGCTGTTCCTTAGGTTATCACACTACCTCAATCAGCTACTTGCCTGCATTCTACGTGTCCTCTCCATTTCAGTTCACCTTACATGCAATGACCTTTATAAAGTAGAAATCTTAGGTAATTGTTATTCTTGGAAATGGTCAGGTTACCTTGAAAATCACTGACTAAACCTGCTGCTTGTTATCCGACTTCCAAATGCCACAGAAATGTCTAGAATATATCTCTGTACTGGCTCCCTTTATCTCTTTACCTTCTTACAAAAGTGATTCTAACCAGGGTCAATCGTTTGCTCACACTCTACATGGAACTCCTTTCCAGTTTCTGATTTCTGTGTTTGGAATATTTTCTATTCTATCCATTCTTTATGGTTCTGATCAAGTGTCCCTCTTATTTGTTGATTTATTCATTATGTATTTGAAGTGGTGAATACATTTATTATCTTAATGCTGTCTATGATTTCATAGAAGTATTCACATGTCCAAACATAAAGTTTTTAAAAAATTAGATCTCTTTTACTAGAATAAATATTCTGTTTTAAGATTTCAAATGCCTTCTTACGTATTTAAGACTCAGCATAAGAGAAAATCAATAGAATGTTATAATATTTATGACTAAATTTCTAACTTTCACCTTAATGGAAGATCCTTTCTTCTACAATGTACCTTTCAGTGTTATCTTTCAATGTATCTACAGTGTTATTTTGGAGATTTTTTTTATGATCTTCTTAATGATCTTAAGAGGTATTTATGTCCTTTCAAAAATTAAAGTGTATTTTCATATTAGATTAATACAATGGATATTCTAAGATGTATTTGGAAACCCACTAAACATTTATATTAATGTGTATATGTGTATGCAGGGGGATTCATTAAACATCCAAGAAGCCAATACAGACTTTTCCAGACCACCAACACATAATGAATGTGAAAATATTTACTTAACATACATGTTAAATAATTAATTCTCACACACACGGACCCCCCACAATTAATACTAAGTAATCACAAGAAATTTATTTGTAGAACAATATCCCGTTCTTTTTTTAATATCTGTTTTTTCGTTGTAGTTGCACACAATACCTTTATATTTATTTATTTATTTTTATGCCATGCCTCTCATGTGCTAGGCGAACATTCTACTGCTGAGTCACAACCCCAGCCCCCAATATCTTGTTCTTTAAATGACCATTTCACAGTTTTCACTACAAACTTTGATAAGCTCTTTTTCTAACATCGCTCTCAGTTGAAGAACCTTTATGACTAACCACCTGCTCAGACCTCTGCCCACCGTCACAGCTGATTTCTTCAGATTCTGAGACATTCCTTCTTCCTTACACCAGAGTGTACCATTTTAGTTTATTTCTGTATAAATCACTTCAGCAATTGCCTTTCTATTTTGTGCACCAGTTTCTCTTTCTTACTGAATTATTCTCTTCAGCATGCAAACCTTTTCTGATGTTTCTCATTTTTGAACAAACAAAAAACAAACACATCCTCTTTATTTAGTTTCCTGAATTACTCTCACATCAACCCCTTTATGGTAAAACTTCAAAAGTAAATTTACTGCATTATCTGTGTTTACCCCCCTTTTAAATTTCTTCCTTTTTAGAGCACATTATTGTTGATGTAATAAGCTAATCAACCAAAACAGCAACTAAGAACACGGATATCCTTCACACTCCTAAAGTGAATTCTCTCTTCCTCTCCAAAAGACAATTTCTTCACATGTTTCCAGCATACCACTTGAAATTGGTTAAATCTTACCTTGCTGGCTCTTTTCTGTCTCTTCCTCTGTTTTCTTTTTATCTCCCAAACTTCTTAGTATTTGAATATTTCTGTTTCCAGTATTAGTCACGTTCATTTGATCTACTTACCCAGTAAAAAGATTTAATGTCTGTCCTTATAGCTCCCAAGTGCATAACTCCATATAAGAAATTCCTTCCTAGCTGGGTGCAGTGGTGCATGCCTGTAATCTCAGAAGCTAAGGAGGCTTAGACAGGAGACTCTTGAGCTCAAAGCCAGCCTCAGCAAAAGTGAGGCACTAAACAAATCAGGGAGACCCTATATCTAAATAAAACACAGAATAGGGTTTGGGATATGGCTCAGTGGTCGAGTGCCCCTGAGTTCAATCCCCAGTATCCTCCCAAAAAGAAATTTCCTCCTAAACCCTACATTCATTTACCCAAATCCCAAATCTCTATTGGACATCATTCCTTGAAGAGCTAATTGATCTTCTAGGTCTAAAACTGAAATTATGACTTACATGGCCTCAATTCTGTAATAGCTTGGCCTTCCCTTTCCTACCTAACAGTAAATAACAACTCCAGTTTTATAAATACGAGGTAAAAGGTACAGTCATTTTGACTCCTGTTTTTTTTTTTCTCTTATATTCTGTATCCAAAAAATCCTATAGGCTCTGTTTTTAAAATGGAGACAGAATCCAGCCTCCTTATTATATTCATTCACTACTATAATGATCCAGAGCTCCATGAGTGTTTTTTTTTTATTATTTCATGTATTTATTTTTATGTGGTGCTGAGGATCAAACCCAGGGTCTTGCATGTGCAAGGCAAGCCCTCTACCGCTGAGCCATGGCTCCAGCCCTGTGTTTTGGTTTTTAACAAAAGCTATTATTGAATTTCAATCCTGTTCCCTGTGCTTTCTCTGAAAGCAATCAGCATGATCTTACTAAAACATTGGTTGCACACTTGAAGTGAACTGTGTCTTCCTTGAGAATATTTGGTAATCATTTGGAGAAAGATTTGCTGTTATCTTTCATTGTCAAAATTGGTTAGAAGCTAGTGGGTGAAGGCTCAAGATGATGACAAACATTCTCTAGTGAATGAAATGCCCCTTGCAAAAAATAATTATTCTTCCCCAAATCATATTAAGAAACTCTATTTTAAAATATTCCACATTCTTTTCAGGGCCATCTAATGATTCCTGTCTCCCTCCAAGTAAGAACCAAAACCTTTGAAATTAATTGCCTACAATACAATGTCTGGTCCCCTCCTTCTCTGATCACCTCCTTTTATGATATGGTACACCCTTTCTGTAGCCATATCATGGGATGTATCAGAAACATTCCCACCTCTAGTAGGTCCTTGCATTTACTTCTCTTTCTTGTTGGAATATTCTTTAAAGATCAATACATAATTTTTCCACTAACTTCTTTTAGGTGTTGATTTAATACTGCCTTCCTAGTGAGACCTGGGTATAATTTATAAATGCTATAACCCAAATCACCATGCACAAATATAGTTGTCTTTCTCTGCTGTCTTTCTGTGTTTTATTGATTGTCATTACTTCTTACTTAATACATTTACTTTTAGTTTAAGTCTTTTTTTCTATAATATTGTTTCAATGAGATTCCGAATATTTCTTCCCTCTATTTTATTTCTTGAATACCAAGAAGGATGCTTGGAATAAAACATTGGTGTTCCATAAATATTTGTTGTGTGAATGAATGAATGAATGCATATTATGATTGAAAATTCATGGATATTTGTCTGTTGAAATAGCATTTGATTAAACTTTGCTTAGCTTGAATCAAGGGAATAAAATTTATCAATTTTGCACTAAAGGAGCTTGAGTCCACTCATATTTTATTTTGATTGCATTAAAGTAGAGCATCTAATAAGCTTATTTTTCAGTCAAAGGAAACGTGGAACACATCAGTAAGATAGAGATCAAAGGGCACAGGGGCTAGAAAGAAGAATTTAAATGTTCTTTCATTTTCTCTCTTACTTCCCATTGATAAGTAATTAATGGGGTTAGTCTTCAGTTCTTTGATTTACTTTAAACCAATTTTAAAAGGAACAAATTACCTGAAACCTTCACACAGAACACTGCTAATCAGCAAAGAGTAGTTCATAAATTCCCGATGCAAATCCATGTGCTGTAAACAGCTCATTCCAGACCTAAGTGAATAAATTCAAATGTGTTTTTGTTGAGTAAGTTCACTTGAGCTAGCTCATCCCTTCTTTTAGCTCATACTCTCTACCTTTGTTTCTCAGTCTTATTCTGTGGTGTACACAGAGAAATCAGATAAATTGTTACATTTTAACTTGACATAATAACTCATCCTGATGTTTAGGTTTATAAGTTGAATAAAACCTAGTTAAGAAAATGTAAACATGAGAAATGCCTTCTATGGAATGTTTTTGTTAAACGCAAAGCAAATGTAAACTAGTTTACATTATAAGGAAATGCATTATATGAAAAGTTGAGGAAATATATCAGGAACAACTGTTCCTCAACGATGATGTCATTTTCACCTTTATGTTTATTATAATGTGTATCCTTCCATTGATCTTGCTCAGACTACGGAGCTATTAAGTAGTGAGATAATAAGAAAAAGCAGTCTTAAAATTCATATGGAAAAATAAAAGACCAAGAATAGCCAAAGCAATACGTAGAAAGAAGAGTGATGCTGAAGACATCACAATATCTAATATTGAAGTATACTACAGAGCTATAATGATTTAAAACTGGATGATATTGTCATTAAAACAGACAGGAAGACCATGGAATAGAATAGAAGATGCAGAGGAAAAGCCACGTAGATCCAGTCATCTGGCACTGTACAAAGGTATACAAAACAAACATTGGATAATATATAGAATTTTAAAACAAATAGTGCCAGGAAAAATGTATATACATGTGTAGACAAATAAAACTAATCCCTATAACTCACCCTGCATAAAAGTCAACTTAAAATGAATCAAACATACCAGAAACTTTACAACTGCTAAAAGCAAACATAGGTCAAAACTCCAAATAATTGGTGTAGAGCTCATCTTCTTAACAAATCCTCTAAAGCTGAAGAACTAAAAACAAAATCAATAAGTGGGAAACAATTATGTAGAGAGAGTTTTGAGAAAGTTAGAACAATCTTTGCAAGTTACAGTTTCGCAGGGGTTAATATCCAGAATATTTAAAGAACTCCAAAAATTTAATACCACAAACAAACAAAATCCCCAACTGATAAGTGGGCTTAAAAGCTAAAAGACACTTCTCTTAGAATAGCCGTCATTGAGAATACAAGTAGTAATAACTGAATGATTACTGGTGAGGAAGTGGGGAAGCACACTCACATATTGGTGGTAGGACCACAAATGAATGCAACCACTCTGCAAACCAGTAGGGAGATTCCTCAAAAGACAAGAAATAAAACCATCCTGGGATTCAGCTATTTACCTCCTTGGTATTCATCCAATGTAACTAAAGTCATCATACTGAAGCAGGCTTATCAGTGTTTATAACAATGCAATTCACAATAATCAAGTTATAAAACCAGTCTAGGTATCCATGAACAGATGAATGGAAAAAAATGTTGCATCTATACACAATGGAATTTTACTCAACAATAAAGAAAAATGAAATATGTCGTTTTCTACTAACTGAATGGAATTGGAAAATATGCTAAGTAAAATAAGACAGATGAAAATCAAAGGCCAAAGTTTTCTGTTATATGTAAAAGCTAGAGAGAAATAGGAATTTTTTAGAAGGGGGTAATCCTATGAAAATATAATGGAGAACAATGGAGTAGAAGAAAAGAGAGAGAGAGAGAGAGAGAGAGAGAGAGAGAGAGAGAGAGAGA
>NW_025999961.1:10155174-10179944 GCF_001458135.2 Marmota marmota marmota
GAAAAGAGAGAGAGAGAGAGAGAGAGAGAGAGAGAGAGAGAGAGAGAGGAGGGGGAGGGGGAAATGGGGAGGAGAAGAACTAAGGAAGAAAATTGATCAAATTATTTTACATACACATATGTATATATCTTATGTGTATATGTAATGCATCAATTTAAAAAATTAATTAATTTATAGAAGGTAAACAAGTAGAAATAGAAAAAGGTAAGGAGGCTGAGACAGGAAGGGAGAAGTGAAAGAACTGGGGATTGAATGGAGTAAATTTTTTACATGGATGTACGAATATGTCAAAATGAGCCCCACTACTAGGTACAACTATAATGCACTAATAAAAACATTAAAAATTTGTGGTGTGGAGACTGCTGTAAGAACTATGTCATGTTCAGCAGCATCCCAGCTGCTACCCACCTGATGACACTCATGTTATGACTATTAAAACTATCTCTAGATATTGCCAAATATTCCCATGGGTACAAAATCATAACCACATGAATGCAACCTCTGTATAAAATCAAAAATTATCCCTGTACTCAGACAGTCCTTGGCTCCCATTCAGGCACTATCACTTGGGATCCAGGTTAAGTTCTGGCATTTGTGTCCAATTTCTTAGTGTATAAAACATTAATTATAAGGAAATTTGAAAACTTTATATGGACATATATATTGCATAGCATCATCCATAGAAAACAATTCAGGTCAAGTATGCCCTTCCTGGTTACTTTTTGTTGTCTTTGAGCTACTTTACAACTCCATATATTACAGAAAACTTATAAGGTAAATAACTATTACTCACAGAAATCTATTTGCTTATTCTGAAATGCAACTGGTTAACTGACCTGAAGGTAATAATGTTTTTCTTTGTTTTGCATTTTTCAAAAATTTATTTGTATATTTTTTGTTTTACTAAATGTGTTACTACTGTGGATTCTCCTTTGAAACCCTTATAGCTTCTTAGTAATTTCCTCCTTAATTGTTGAATAAAATAAAGTGTTGGATTGGTATATATTTTATATCTACATGTCAGTTGTGTGTACATACATTTTAAATAATTATAATACTTAAAGGTTTGAAGGTGGAATCATTTTTAAATATAGATGTAAATTTGATAGTCAGAATTCAAAAATAATTATTACTATTGTTTTCCAAGCATTAAATAAACATTGAAGGTGAAGCAAAATAACTAAAGAATTAATTTGTGAAAGTTCAGTTATTCATTATCATACTCTCCAGATCATGATTTTTATAAAAATATGAAAAGAATAAGAATATTTGTTTATTTCTTGAACATATTAAAGGCTTTAGACATTATCTAAATTATTTTATATTATGGACACAGAAAGAAATTTGTTGGCCAAATATAATCTGCCCCAGTGTTAGATGGGAAAAAGAAATATACATTTGGCTATCTTAAGTTAGAAAGGTTACATTTCTCCCTCATTATCCTACAGTAAATCTTGTTAGTCAACAAGGCTGATCAACTTACAAGTACAATTTTTGTTGTTGTGAAAATGAGGTGTTTTCCCTCAAGCCAATTCTTATTGGATAGTAGGGCATTTCTTTCTTTCTTTTTTTTCCTTCACACAGAAATAATTCTAGTATTGGGCTCTATTTATTTTCTTGTTTATTCAGCATGGAAGGGATTATCTATTCTTAAGTACAGATTTAGAAGTAGAAATGGGGTGTGAAATATGACTTCCTTCCTTCTTCCTTGTCTTTGGGAACCAAACTGCAGATATTTTATTGTAGCTCAATCTTGTCCATTTTAGATAGCTTATATCACAAAAATGGATCTGAGTTCTTCTGTGGAATTGTGGAATGGGAAGAGTGAGTCTCCAATCCTAGTACTTACACTTGGAAAGCCCACCTGGAAGAGATATAAAACACATTATCAAATTAATTTAAACAGCAGTCACTATGATATTTAGAACCTCCAGCTGCTTTTTTGAGGAAATTCTTAGAGCTCAACACTAACTTGGGATAAAAGAGAGGTATTATTTCTTGACATAAAGCCAATAATGTTGAATTTATACCTTCAATTAACAATGTACAAGAAACCAAGAACCATGCCAAATTTGGGGAAAATAAATAACTTCGAAGAGAGGAAACAGGTGCATATCAGGAAATGTAATTAGGAGAAAATTATGATATGTATAATTTCATTTTTGCCTGACCATTGTAGTACTTTAAAAGTTACTGACTCTTCATGTTACACTATTTTCTGTCTTGAGTGGCTCATTTTCATTTTCATAGCTCAATCATGGAAGAAACAATTATTAAATAATTAAAGTACATATTAAAATATAAATTCTCCAATAATTTCTATTATAATGTTAAGTTTTCTTTATTTTGCTAACCTTGTCATATATTTAATTTTATGTTATAATGAACTTCATTTTTTTCCTTGTGTCTTTTAAAAAAACAGAATTACAGAGGGAAGGGCTTGTAGCTCAGCAGTGGAATGCTTGCTTAGCACGTGCGAGGCTCTGAGTTCGATTCTCAGCACCAGATTAAAAAAATAAATAAATAAAATAAAGGTATTGGGTCCAACTAAAACTACCAAAAAAATTTTTTTTAAACTCCATTTGTATTTTTTTTTGAATTGTTTATTTCTTAATATGTTCCTTATATATCACTTGGACTTGTAAAAGTAGAAATCCTTAGGTTAAAAAGAGAGAAGATAAGCAAACTATTCAAATTACTACAATAGATAACATTCAAAAGTGACTCCCAGGGCAGGGGCTGGGGCTCAGTGGTAGTGCCCTTGCTTGGCATGTGTGAGGCACTTGGTTCAATTTTCACCACCACATATAGATAAATAAATAAATAAATAAATAGGTAAATAAATGAATAAATAAAAATAAAGGTCTATTAACAGCTAAAAAAATTAGAAAAAATTTTCCATATAAAAGTGACTCCCAGAGAAAAATTTGTATTATTATATGTTTATTCATTTATTTATTTCCATTGAGCACCTAGCCATTTTCTAATTAGATTGCAAATGTCTATGATAATATATCTTTTAATATGTTGTTGGGGTCAGTGACTATTGCTCATCTATTTTCTTAAATTATCTACCACCTTGTGATGGATAGACAAAAGCATATTTGAAATATATTGTTAAATAGAATTGTATAAGTTAAGTCTTTGTTTAAAAATAGAGTATTCTAGCACCTTGTTTAGAGCTAGAATAAGACCATAAATTGGATTAAAATGACAATTATTAAAATAAAAGTAATGGTAATGAGAGCAATATTATATGTGAACATTTTTATCTATAATCATCTGGGATTAAAATCCTAATTTGCCTGGAAGACTAATTTCTCCTGCCAACATAATGCTTATTTACTATATTTTTCTTCTTAAAAGCAGATGGATCAAAAATATGTGCTTGCCTAGATTTTTGACAAGTGATATTTTATCAACACAAAACAGAAAACAGATGATGCATAAATATATTCAAATTTCATATTAAGCGGTAGAAATAGGAAGACACAGTTTTTGTTCATTCTATGATTTCTGTAGATCATTTAGCTTGAAATAGCAAGTAATCCCAAACGAAACTCAACACAAATTATATTTGTTAATGTTCCATAACCTTAAGGCAACAACATTAAGCATTTATAAGACACTTAATAAGGAACCTAATCAACAGTTCTATCACCAAGAAGTTACATCTAGTTGGAAGCTTTAAATATGAAGAAAAAAAAGGCTTAAAAATTAAGTACAAAATTTTATACAATTAAAGACCAAATGAACATTATAAAACAGTTTCATAAATATGATATCTAAAGTAAGTTGAAGTTGATACAGTCTAATAATTCCATTGGGGTTTATTGTATACATTATACAATCTACTCACACTATTTTCATTTTTAGTACAGTGAATACTTTTAATCACTCTGTCATTGAGGTTTACAGCCCTGTGCTTCTTAGTTTCATCTTACCCCGTTTTATTGATGAAGAAACTGAATTCCCAAGAGTTTAAGTAGTTTGCCTGAAATCACTTAATGTGAAAATGACTCAATTAGAGATTAATCCAAGTTTGTTTAGCTCAAATGCATAAGCACTTTTCCTTATACCATACCCAAGAAGCAAGAATCCTAGCTGTCAAACAAAAAAGCTTCTATAGAGCTAAAGAAATAGTAAAATGAAAATGGAACCTGTTTATTGGTAGCAAATATTTGTTGCCCATTTGTCTGATAAGTGGTTAATGTCTAAAATAAATGAAAAAGTAACATAATTCCGTTGACCAAAAACAAAACAAAACAAAACAAAACCCTACTAAAAATGTAAAGGACCTGAATAGACTTTTTTTTTTAAAGAAGACATTAAAATGGTGAAAAGCGGTGTGCTAAAGTACTCAGATCAATAATCTTCAGGGAAATGCAAATCAAAAGCAAAAGCAAACAATTGCCTCACACTATTAGAATAATTATGACAAAAGATACTAGTGATTGTAAATATTTACAGGTATATAGAAAAATGAATGTAAATTGCTATAGCTAATATGAAAAATAGCATCGTGTTCTTCAAAATAATAAAACAAAATAGAAACATCATATGACTCTTCAATTCCTCTGCTGAGACCAAAACTGAAAGAAATGAAATTGGTGACTTCTAGAAATATCCATGTTTTTTAATGTTAGTTGCAACATTGTTCACAGTAGCTAAGATGTGAAATCAACTTAAAAGCCCATTAACAGATGAATGAATAAAAATAGTCATATATGAAATCTTCAAAATGTGAGAATAGGTAAAAATTGTAAAATGATTATCTTTCAAAGTATATTATTATTTTAATGATTTTTGAATCCCAAGAATCATACAATATAAAAAATGAGATTTCTTGTGGGAAGAATTATCTAATTCATTTTTAATTCTTTGACTTTTCCCACAGTATTGACAGTAATGGCTAATAAGACTCTAATTGATCAATTAAAATTATAGTGTATATAATTAATTATATTTCAATGTAATCTCAATATTGAATGTTTATTTTAAAACAAATGTTATGCCTATGCAACTTTCATGTATTCCTTAGTTTCAAAGATAACAAACGCATGGGCTGAGGTGGTTACTCAGTGGCAGAGTGCTTATCTAGCATGTGTGAAGCACTAGGTACAGTCCTTAGCACTACATTAAAGATAAATAAATAAAATAAAGGCATGCTGTCCATCTACAACTACAAAAAAAAACTTTTAATAAAGATAAAATATGCCAATCTTCTAACTAATCTCTTAACTCTCCACATTTTTTCTTAATATATTTGATCTCATTTAAATAAGTGAAATATAAAAAAAATGATTGTTACTTTCCATAGATTATATTTACAGCTAAAGAGTATCCTGATAGCCCAAATGTTCTGAGTAAGGAGGTCCCTCTGGGTGAACAAATGGATTATTTGTTTGTTTGTTTGTTTGTTTGTTTATTTTAGTGGGTAGGTAAAGCTTCCAAGATATTAATGGAGAATGAACTCTGATAATTTAGAATTATTCAAAACAAATTTCAGGATCACAAAGAGATTGCAGTGAGAAAACAAATCAATAGACTAATCTGTTTCAAAAAAGTAGCTTTAGGAACTCTGGGACCAAACTACTACTCCGTTAACCTTCAAGGTGAGTTTACCATGAAAGTAAAACTCCTGGTATTGCTCTTTCATCTTATATTTCTCTAAATATACTTACAAGATAAGGGCATTGGCCTGATCCCTTGAGAATTGTAGTAAATGGATGATCGGTATCCTAATAATATTACATTACAAATTGTATTATTGCATGCTTTTTTCTCTATTTTACTAAAAAGTAGAATGAGTGCCCACAATCTATTCATTATTATCTTGGTTTGTTTGTGCTACCACAGACTGGGTAATTTATGAAGAGCAGAAATATATTTCTTTTCTAGTCCCATAATTCTGGTGTCTAGCATGTTCAAAAATCAAGCCACCTACAGGCTTCCTTGTCTAATGTGGGGTTTGTTTCTAAGATATCACTTTGTTGCTGTATGCCCATTAGGGGAGGGAAGCTATGTCCTCACATGGTGGAAGGTAGAAGAGCAGGAAATATTAATGGTGTGTGAAACCTCTCTTAACAGACTCTTACTACTGCTGATGAGGTGAGGGACCCTCATGAACCAACTAAATGTCCAATTCTTAAATGCCCCACCTCTTTCTACCATCATATGGCCTTTAAGCTCCATCACCACCTGAATTTGGGAGGGGACAAATTCACTCCTTAATGACAATTAATTTGAGTATTTATTTGCCTTAAAACAATATTTCATAATAAGTTCATAGCCTATAACAATTGCTGAGTTTCATAGCTATTTTTATATCAAGTTTCATCTAAAGTTTCCTTTCATTTAGATTTAAATAAAATTGAGAACAACTTATAATATATTTGACTTGAACAAGACCTTGATTTTTCAGCCATTATTAAGATTGTTTGAGGATACTGAGAATTCCAAGAGTATGTTTTCACATATTTAAGTAAAATTACATTTATCTGGAACAATTTACTAATTTAAAAATAAAAAATACAAAGGAAATATTGAGTTAGGAGTTAGTCAACAACAAAGATATTTTTGATGAAAAATATTAGACAGTGTTCTAAAATGTGAGAGAGACCCCAGTAATATGGATTTGCTCTAATAAGGCCCAGTGAGCTAAATAGAGACACAGACACAGCAATTACCAAGTCTTCATGTGTACAGAATGTTAGGGAAGTGGTGCAGGACTAAATCACCCAGACACACAGAAGCTAAGCAGAAGCAAGTTTATTGTCAGGAAATCTGATAAGGCTGCCTCTGTACAGAGAGAACAGCAGCAGACTTCCTCAGAAGTAAACTTAAGTCAGAGTCTAGATTATCCATTGCGGATGGGCTTATCCCTTGCTAGAGCAGGTAGAGAACAGGCTTCAAAACCTCAAGAACAACAAAGGGGAGGGGGCAGGAGGAGCAGGCACATTGTCACCAGGTCCTGGAATTAGCAGGTCCCTGTGCATATTCAGAAACTCTGTGAGTGCTGTGGTCAAGGTGCAGGTGGGTAGAGGTGTCAGCCTCTGGATGAGTACAATCTTGCAGGAAGGCAGAAGGGGAGAAGGGGAGGGGGAACAGGGTGAAATGTATGGGCAGAACGGTGTTAACTTGACTTAACTTTCTTAGTTAAACACTCATTATGTTAACAGGCTAACAAAGAACCCATAAGGTACAGAAGAAATTAATTCTATGAGAAAAACAATAGTATCAGTTTTACATTTCAGTATACAGCTTTTCAATTGTTTGTATTCTTTAGAAAATGACCTTGCCAAGTACTAAATGAAGCTTCTAATTGCATTCCAGTGGCAACTAACAGAGGTCAATTATATTTTAAACTCTAAGTGTGCTATTTGGTAAAGGCCACTTAGTAGTTATGTTTAATAATACATTATATTTTAACACTTCTGTGGAATGTATAGAATCTGAAAGACGATTCATCAATAACATAGTTTGACATAAAATACATGTTGTTTTTAATAAGCAACTCATGTTTATTTCACAATTTGTTTCTGAAATGAATATACACAAAATATTGATCTTCACTAGACACAAATCTATAAAAATATATCTTTGAATATCTCAATATGTCATACCAAAATCAATATAGTCTTCTGTTTTTAAAATGTAAATCCTTTTATGTGGGTTGTTTTTCAATAATAGGAGTTTTAAAAATATATTTTTAATAAGCTATGAAACACAAGTTTATTCTTATTTATATGGATTTTTTTAAGGTTTGATAATGGACTTTCTTCCATGAAGTCTGAAGTTTCAGAGAACTTTTCATATGGAGAAATTTTCTTGTTTAATAGATTTGAGTTAGTTAGGTTGGGAATGAAAAGTTAAAAGCAAATTACAAATCTTCTACTTGATATATTCCTCGTGTTATTCTTAAATTTGCTCCATACATGTTGCTTCTTTTCACAGCAAACAGTCTTATAATATGTATTTGAATCCAATATCATGGGCAGATGATGTCATGACTTCATGTTTTTCAAGCCTGGCCAAGTCTGTGTCTCAGATAGATAAAACAAATCAAAATCTTTATCAAGCCCATTATAGTGGTACCAAATATCCAACAAACAAACAAACAAACAAAAACCAACAACAAAAAAAAAAGAAAGAAAGAAAAGAAAAAGCCCTATAGAATGCATAGAATGGATCTATTTGATATGTATATATATATTCTGTTTGAGTTGCTATAAACAAAAGAAAGGAAAACTCAGCAACTCCAGAGGCTGAGGTAGGAGATTCTTGAGTTCAAATCCAGCTTCAGCAACTTAGTGAGGCCCAAAGCAACTTAGTGAGACCTGTCTCAAAATAAAATATGCAAAAGGGCTGCAGATATGGTTCAGTCATTAAGTGCCCTTGTGGTCAATATCTGGTACAAAAAATAAATAAATGAAATAAAATAAAAAAGAAAAACAGACTGTTAGACTTTAAAAGAACACAAATTTATACATTTGAACACTGTGAAGTCCAAAATCAAATATCTGGCATATTCAATGTATGGTGAAAAGACATTTCCTCATTCATGAATAGCACCTTCCATGTTTTCCTGGCCTCTTTTTTAAAAATTTTAATTATAGAGGAATACATTTCAATTCTTATTACACATATAGAGCACATTTTTTTCATATCTCTGGTTGTGTACAAAATATATTCACACCAATTTGTGTCTTCATACATGTACTTTGGATAATAGTGTCCATCATATTCCACCATCATTTCTAGCCCCATGTCTCCTTCCTTCTCCTCCCACCCCTCTGCCCTATCTAGAGTTCATCTGTTCCTCCCATGTTCCCCCTCCCTACCCAACTATGAATCAGCCTCCTTATATCAGAGAAAACATTCAACATTTATTTGGGGGGGGGGGGTTGACTAACTTCACTTAGCATTATCTTTTCTAACTCCATTCATTTACCTGCAAATGCCAAGATTTTATTCTCTTTGATTGCTGAGTTTTCTGGCCTCTTTTAAAAGGGCACTAGTTCCATTCATGAGGGATTACCATTATGGGAAATAATCCCTGATGTGTTCCCCACTAATTCATCTGTTGAAATCTAATCCCCAGTATGAAGATAGTAAAACCTGAGGCTTTTGGAAAGTGTTTAGGGCATGAGGGTGGATCCCTTAGGAATCCTATTGGTGTGTCTATAAAAAACAAATCCCAGAGAATTCATTCACAACTTTGCACCATGGAATGACAGTGAGAAGTTGGCTCTCTGTGAAACAGGAAGCATGCCCATACCAGACTCAATGATTCTGACACCCTGGCTCAGACTTTCCAACCAGCAGAACTTGTGAACAATACATTTCTGTTGTTTATAAACTATACAGTTTATGATATTTTGATATAGCAGACTAAATGGACTAAGACATCATCACTTCGATGATCAGATTTCAATATATGAATTTGTGTGTATATATATGTATATCAAATAATAGATGTATATAATTATGATGATTATAATCTGAATGTGTATTTATTATATATTGACATGAATAATTATTGCAACCCAAACTTAGCCGCTTAAAAAACACATATTTATTATCCCTGGTTGTTCAGAAGTCCAGGTGTCCTCACATAGTTTGTTGTATGCTCTACTCAGGGTCTTGCAAGGTGATGGTTTGGATGTCAGCTGAGGTATATTGTCGTCCGTAAGCTCATCTAGGGGAGAATCTGCTTCGAAGTACATTCAAATTCTTGATAGAATTTATTTATATATGTGAGCATGACAGATATGCTTTAACAGGCTTTTGGCTGTAGACCACTCTTGAGTTCTAGGGACTATTCAATGGACATTGAGGTCTCCCTCACTTCTTGTTCCATTAACTTTCTCAATATAGCTATTTATTAGGCCTGTAAAGAGAATCTTTCATTTCATTCTGCTGAGATGTAGCGTTGTGTAACATAATGAATCACAAAGGTGAAAATCATTTATTCCATATAATGCAAGCAAAATGAGGGACTTTTTCGAAGTGACAAGTCTTTCCTCAATTTGTAAGAATTAAGCTACACAAAAGGTCAGACTCTAAGAAGTAAGATACTAATGATTAACTTAGCATCCATCCACTATAATGTGTGTGTCATTTAATTGCCACTAGTGTATCAAAATACATGAGACAATGAATTTTAAAGAGTCAATATTTATTTTGGCTCACAGTTTTAAAATTTTCTGTCCATGGTAGGTTGGTTTTGATGTCTGGGCCTCTGCTGTCTGTCATAGCATCACATGACAGAAAGGAGCAAGCTGACAGAGTCACAAAGAGAGAGAAAGAAAATGAGCCTAGCATTCTACCCTCCTCTTCAAGGACACATCCCCAATGATCTGTGATCTCCTGCTAGGCCTCACCTCTTAAAGGTAACACCACCTCAAAACAGTGCCTGGATGGGGGTTTAACATATGGGCTTTGGAGGTGGACATTTCAGATCAAAATTATAGAAATTCAAAATAATTATTTTATTAACTTAATTGGCCGGAATTGCTAAGTATATATTTTGTTTCGGTGGAAAGAACTATAGAAAGAGTATGAATAAATTAATTCTGGAAAGTGTGCTATTTTCTGCTATGTCAAATTTTGATAATGTCTTATGTGTTCCTATGATAAGAAGATGAGAAACCAGATGGCCAGTACTCTCATTTTATAAAGACTACAAACATACATAGATCATTTAACAATTAATGTAGAATGTAGTTTTGTCTAGAAAATACAGATGTCTCTTTAATAGATTAGTTTTAAATTTCTATTACAATATAAAGTGCTGTCATATTCAAAGGGGTGTTTGAAAATTTTACATATTGGTATTTTCCCAGGAATTAAAAGTCTCATTACATATTATTTTATATAATTTCACTTATTTCAAATTATCCAAAAACATTTAACAGAAAAGTTACACTATTCACACACTTTCTTTGTACATGTGGAAAATGTCTGAGTCACATTTAGTTTAAATTTCAGAGAAAATCTTTTGGAATTTCATTTTACTATTTATCATTATTTTGGAAGTATGATTATATAAAAATGATATAATTGAGTTAGTACTTGTGAGCATACTTGAATAACATAAATTAGCATCAAAAAATAAAATTAAAATGATAATACTTAGTTATTCACAGTGATCTTAATATTTCATATACTTTCCCTTGCACTTGGGTGCAAATGCTTATTATGCTAGTTACTGGGAATTGAGTTAATCTATTGATTTGAAATGGTTTTGTCAACATAATTAGTGAAATGCACCTCTACATTTACTGCTCAGTTAGACATATAAGTACTTTTCCTTAGAAGTTTAGGTTGATTAGCTTTTGAAGTTCCAAATATAGACAAAGGTTTTAGCAGCAAAATGCTCTTAGCAAAATCAAACAAAAATCTATGTGATTGCTCTCAATCAAAAAACAGGAATGCATATCTCTTTACAGATACAAGTGTGAATACATAATGTGTAAACTACTAATGAGCAGTCATAAAGCAGGGGAGAAGAAAATGAGACATTTTTCTTTTCTATTTACTCCTGACAGAGAGGAATATTCAAATGACTTCTCTGCAATACAAAAAGGCATTTGGGTATGTTCTTGAAGGCAAATGGATTAAAATATATGAATACAGACTCTTCCTTCTCTATTCTAGGCAAATCATATCTTCAGATAGAAATATTCATTATGAAACTATTTCTCCAATATCAAAAAGGACAAATTGTAAATTGCCTTCATGGTGTTATTTGGATGAGAGAGAAGGGCTTTCTCAATGATATCAGATCATGTGTGAAAATTCTGTTTACCATCTGTCAATGATAAGAATTCTGTTATTTGCTTAATGTAGCCAGGTTCTAATATAGAAAAACTTTGTGTATGGGCTGGTAAAGGTAAGGGTATGATTCTTCCCCTCTATGTGCTGGAAGTAAGAAATGAATGTTAAGTTTCGAAGTTATTATCTTCCTTCTCTGTGGGTTTTACATTCTTGCAATCAGTTTTCTTAACTTAATATTGTTTCATTAACCTTAAAAAGTCATATCAGTATATCACCTTTGAATATATATATATTTACTGAAAAAACATTCATTACTTTTAGAATATGTATATCACATGAGTTTTCATTCTGTCAACTCCTATCCTCCCTGAACCTACATCTACCTCCCAACAATCATCATATCTCTGCTTCCAGTTAATTGGCAATATGTAGAATTGTCTTGCCTGCCATGAAAGTTGCTGATACCAAGATGAAGTCATTTTTGTCAGACCCAGACAAAATTAGAGTGGAAAATAATACAAGACAGCTTATGCCTGCCTATATGAGATAAGTACTATTTCAACAGCTTTCAAAAAACCCCACAAGAAACTCATTCACTTTCTACATGCACCCCATACTTTGAACACCTTGCATATGTGCACATATTTCTGTAACAAAGCTTATCTTTAATAGTCTTTAAGACTGCAGCAATTCAGATAAGATGTTCCATCACAACACTTCCTCAGCAATGCCACCTCCATCAATGAGGTGATACCAACTCCTGCCTCTGGTCTCCAAATCAGTGAACTTGTATTCAAGCAGTTCATGCAAATTTCTTCATTTTTGCTAATAAAAAGTTTTCTATCCTCAACATTCTTTAATATATCCATAGTTTATTATGACACACATGCTTCTGTTTTAATGCTCTACAAGTCTCAGGTAAATATCACTGTTCTTCGTAATATATTTATGTGATTCCTCCTAAGCTTCACATTGCTCCCTGGACAAAAATAGGAATATGAAATCTATGAAATGATGAAGAAGAGCAAAAAAACATACAGTTGATATACAGATGATATTCAGGATGAGTTGAATAAAAATGATGCTGAGATAAAAATATCTGTCAAAATATAAAACTTGAATTTCTAATGCTTTTTTGCATTCACTCCTATTAAAATGATAGAGAAGATTTGGGGATTATATTTTGCCTGAAATGAGAGATTTATTTAATATAAGAGACAATGGTTAGTCTGTTTGAAAAGAAAGAATAAAATAGAATACTCCTAATGGTTCAGAGTCAACCTTATGACATTTTATGAAATATATCACTAAAGTTTTAAAATAATATGCAAGTTCTTATTCCTTCTGCTTAATAAATGAAGATATTATATCTTTACTGTAGATAAAAGAAATGAAACATAGGTTCCAACTTTTGTATTGCATGTGATCTTTCACCTGTATTTACTCAATAATAGGTATTCAACAAATATTTAATGACCTCCTTCTCATGCAAAATATTTTGTCTGTTGTTCCTAGGAATAGATGCATGAATAATTTATTATTCTAAACTAATAATTCCAAAAAAATGTATGCAAATAGAGCATCATACAAACAACCATTGTATTGAACAGAATGTATTAAAATGCAGCAAAATACCTTTTGGGAGCCCAAAAGAGGAAGCAAATCCTTGGTCTATTATAGTCAAAACAGACTTTTGGAGAAATTGATATTTGCTTTTAGCTTGTACAGTCAATTTTAATGTTAGAGGAAGGTTAAATTTGAATGTGTAATGGCATACCAGCTTAGATCTTTTAGTAAGGAAATTTAGTTAAATATCAGCTTAGATCTTCAAGGAAATTTAGTTGCATATCCTTATGCATCTTTCTGATACAAGGAATCTTAAAGACAAGCAACTATATTTAAATGCACTAGTTTAAGTTTTGACAGTCAGTTATTGAGAATATTTCTTTCCAAAATCCAAACAAGTTTTGTTTTTCTTTCTCTTTTACAAAACTTTGTCTTTTGTTTAAAAAGTCAATATACGGAGCATTAGAAGATCTTCATTGTGTCATATTGGGTGTCTACCCTGCAGATTTATAAAGAACTATGTGTTACTAAATGAAGATACATTCTGAGAAGTGTATTGTTAGGCAGGTTTATTTCGTGAACATCATGAACTACACATACACAAACCAAGATGACATAGCATACAACACACCTGGGCTACATGATATAGCCATTGTGGTACAGGTTATATATTGTTAGCCAAAATATCAGTTTGTGACACATGACATCGTAATTAATCTAAATTCTGAAATTTTGTAAGAAAGTATGTATGGTGGAATATTACTTTTTACATATTTTATTATAAAGTTCAACAACAACTTATGGTTCAATAACAAACAATGAGTAAGTGAATCAAAGAATATTTTATGCCGCGTCCGGCCAAAGGAGCCGAGTCCGGCGAGGGACGGCGAGGTTAAAGGACACAGGACACCAAGGTTCTTCATCCAGGAGACAACTTTTATTTTTTCTACCCCCCTATTATATATCCTCCCACCCTCAGGGTTAAGCACACACACACACACACTTTACAGGAAGTGGTCTCGAGCAGCCTTAGGCAAACTAGGTCAGGTTTTGCAGGTCGGTCATGCAAGGCCCAGCTGGGCCAACTAATCAGCAGGTACAATCTGTCCCAGGCTCTCAGGAGGGCAGATAGACAGGAAGCCCACAGGGCTGACAGGAAGCCCACAAGGCTGATTCATACTTCAGTGGTACTCGCCTCCACATGCGGAACAAAGAGCAGGAAACTTACTCCCGGTCCAGGGCCAGGGGCTTCACCACAATTTTATTTTTGGAAGTAGTCTTGAATCACCATTGTAGATAAATCAAAATAAAATTATCTTCCTATTTTGAAACATGATGGAAAGTAAAATCTAAAAACTGAGATGTCCTTACATCTTGAGCTTTCTGAGACAATCCTGATTTATACTTGTGTTTTTGTTATAAAGGATAATTGAATGTTATTTTACTACTTTAAGTGGCCTGATTTGAATAATTAGTTATTTGATATCTTTAAATAAAAGCCATGAACATGTGCCAGCCATTCATTTTATAGATATGCATTAAAAATACAACGAGCACTATTTTACCTTCCTCTCTTTTCTTGAAGTTTGAGGCTTTCAATATACATGGATATTGTGGTTTGAATTATTTTCCCCAAAACTGAATTTTTGAGCTCTGTTTAACTGTAAGTGGAAATAAGTTCTTTGAAATGTAATCAAGTTAAAACAAGGTCATATTGTATTACAGCAGGCTCTCAGTCCAATGACTAGTGGTCTTTCAAAGAAAGTGAAATAGAGATTCAGACTTCTAGCCACCAGCTCTGTGAAAGAATAAATTTTTCTTGTTTAAAGCTACCCATTTTGTGATGCATTGTTAAGGTAACCCTAGTAAATTAGTACAATGTTTATATCCATGAATATCTTTATATAACTTATCATTTGTATATGCTGACCCCATTAGCTATTATATCATTTTTATACATTAATATTTTATATAATAAAATTATGTTAGGGTCTGTAAACAAGTCAAGATGGCGCCTGGCATTTTGCCAGAGGGAGTGGTTTGTGAAGTAACGCCAGCGAGCCATTAAGTGTGGAGATTCCTTATTGATTGACTGCTGTATCTAGTTTATGTTAATTAAGATAAGCTGTGTGGAATGTATATATACCCCTCCTGTCCTACAATAAACGGCTCCTACTCCTGCTGTATCAATCTACACAAGTTGCTCGTCACCCCCCGGCTATTTTGCCCAGCCAGCCGGGCTGTGGCAAAATTATGTCTTATATAGAAAATTAATGTTACATTTAAAATTATAATATATTAAAATTACACATAAATTATGTAACTATCCTTCTGCTGTTTGCTTAAATAATTTTAAGTCACAACATTTAAATGCTGTTCCATTTGATAAATAAATACATAAGTTTATAAAGTACAGTATATGTATTATTTCTTCTCTTAATGGATATTTGATTGTTAGCAATTTATGTCTATGATAGATATCCCTTATAATTGCCTTTCTGTACATATGTACATACAAATGAATAGGCGATATGATTTTATAAATACATGTTGTACAAATTGAATATTACTTATATAAAATATTTGGGATCTGAAATGTTTTAGATTTCAGACTTATTTCAATTTTTAAAAAATATTTGCATATACATAATGTGACATTGTTGTGAAGAAACTTAAGTCTAAGCAGAGAATTCATTTTTGTATCACTTGCATCCTATGTACAAAGACTGAAGTTAATTTTATATAATATTTTATAAAATATTGAACTTGAAACAGTTTCTGGGTATATAATTTTCCATTAAATGTACTCTAAATTTTTCATATTTGTAAGCTTTTTGAATATTGAATTTTCTGGTGATATTGCTAAACTTTCCCCAAATTGTTGTATTAAATTTTAACCCTAACAAATGCATAAAACAGCACTTTGTTCCATGCCAAGTTTAGAATTATTAGGAAAATATTCCTGTTTATATTTTATTGGTTTTATTAGTTGTTTAGCTTTATCAGTTATATATGAATTTTATAGCATTCTGTTTTAACTTGTAATTCCCTATTAGTGAAATAAATATATTATGCACTCAGTGATAGTTCAGATATTATTCCTTGTGTATTACACAAACTATTAAACAATTTGTCCTTCTATGTTGATTTATTTGTATGTATTTATTTGTAGAAGACATTTTTAGTTTTTGAATCACAATTCTTTGTCTTCTCTGATATAATTTTTTTAGATGAACACATATGCAATTTAGTTAATCAATTATTATATAACCAGAGAGAATTATTATAATCTTATTTGGTATAGTTAGAGAATATAGTATAGTTGAAAATCCTCTTATTTGTGATTATGGTATTAAAAAAGAAAACTGATAAAATATTTCCTATTCTTAATTAGCCTTTTCATATTTTATATATAATGGCTAGTTTATGTAGCAATGAGAGATATGCTTTTTTTTTTTTCCTTACCGTTTTGCTCAACACTTTGAAATTCATTAATGGCCCCTGTCACTCACATTATGTGTGTGTCACTTCCTCAGCAAAGTATTAACAACATGTCATTAATATTAAAATTACAAAAATTAAGTCCCATGAGAGTTAGGATCTGAGTTGTTCCATTCATTGCAAACAAGTGGATACTTTCCCTTTTCCTTCAAACTTTCTATGCATGGTCAATCCTACAAGTTCATGAGAGAAAGGGCTGGAAGAATAATGAAATAATAATTCCATTATTATCAATATTCCCAGGGTCTCTGTAAAATAGCTGTACTAGTATCAGATGATATTTAAATCACATGTGCAATGTAAATATTATTATATTGGCTTAATTCAATTAATATATAAAACAATTCCAACAGTGTAGTCATACATTATGAAGGTTTTGCACATTCCACCAAAGAATTTATTCTTTATAACTATGCTTTTGTCAATTAATGATGCTTAAATACATAAACAATTTCAGAAAGATAACTCTAACACTAAGGGTCAGAGTAGACAACAAACCGTGATGTCATATTGTGTAATTAATTTACATTCTATTGCCTAGAATTGTATAGACATCTTTTTTTCTCTACAAATATTTTTTGTTGTTGAATAACTTAAATAAAAAAGTCTTTGTTCATTTGAGCAGCTATAAAAAATGCCATACAGTGAATGGCTTAACCACAGACATTTATTTCTCATAGTTATGCATGCTTCGAATTTCAAGATATGATGTCTGGTAAGGGCTGGCTTCATACTTCATAGACTGCCATCTGCAGTTGTGTTTCCACAGGAAAGAGAAGGAGGGAAATATCTATCTGTGTTCTCTTTTATAAGGACTTGTCACATTAATGAAAGCTCCCACCTCAGACCTAATCACCTCCTGAGGACCCCCCTTCCTAAGGCCATCCTCCCTGGGGATTAGGATCTAAACATATAAACGTAAGGAGCACAAACTTTAAGTTCATAGCAATGTATTTGTTTTAATAATAACTTTGGAACATTCAAGATAGAGGTCTAGTATCATTATGTTGAAGGATGGAGCCATTGAATGTTACTCTGATGTTACCCAGACTGATTTGGTATCTACATTGAAGATCAGTCACAAGTGACTTTTAAACACAAACAGAACAAGAAACAGCAGAAAAGAGTTAAATTAGAGCATTCTTTCCTGAGAGATGAACAATTAATAGAGTCCATGTGCTCATTAATGCAGTTTCTCCTATAAGTTTATTTTGCTGTTTGCCTTCATATGTGCTTATAGATAGAATGTAAACTATCTACAGTACCTCAGGTTTCACAGGATATTCCCATTTAACCATTGTCTTCTTGGCATATACATATATTTTTTTTTAATTAATACCTCATTTTACTTTCAAAACAGCCTCAGTTTAGACAATAAAATATTTATTTACTCTACAAATATAAAACATAAATAAAACACTTTTTACTTTTGGATACGTTTGTCTCCAATCAAAAATAAATATTTAGTATCTTTAGCATGAGAAATATTAGAAACAATACATTAATCCTGAAATTTCACTGAAGAAGTAAGGTATTTTTACATTAGTGACCAGAAATTGTTCTAAGATTATATTTTCCAGTACATTTTATGTCTGGTAAACAAGTAAAGTTCTACTAACATTACATGAGGAATAATATGGATCAATGTTTTGGAAATGCTCAGGTGCTCTACAGACCTAACATTTCAGAAATGAAACTGAGTTTGGGATTGTTAAAATGATGTCATTTAGCCAATTGTTTCAAAGTGAGGACTAAGGTCAATATCCTGACCTGGTCAATTTACATTTAGTGCAGTATAGGGTCTCTACACATTAAACAGTAGCTGTGTCATAGCTAAAAGAATGAAAACAATATATCATTTTAGCTTTCCTCTTACATGTAGTATGGTAACCTGCAAACCTTCTGTAGAGAGGCACTGTAAATGAGGATTTTTTTTTTCTTCCTAAAATATAATTATTTCTGAGTAGTATTCTTTCTCAGGAAACCATACTACTTTGGTACATGTTTTAATTAAAATTACTCCCAATCTGCTTCCCTTCTAATGATTTTAAAATGCTATGTTGAGATTAATTTCAGTGGTATTAATGTATATAATTGAATTGAAAACATGAAGCCAAATTACCACAGGCTTATGCAATATTTAAAGAAAGCAGCTTACATTGGGGAAAAGTGGAATTAAGTGCTACGTATTATTGAAATGTGTAAGTTAATTCTTCCTTACTGTGTTAAGTAAAGGGATTGGCATTAAATGTTTAATTCTGAATTAAAGTGCTGGGATTTTACATGAAGAGTAACTTGGGTGATCCAGGCAGGATTATCAAAGGAACGAAACAATAGTTTTTCTTTAGGGAGATTTTAATAGGGTTTAGCAAGCACTTTCAAATTGTTCCTTTTTCTTTTGTGATATTATATCCAACTGCTTATTATTTTATTTTATAGTAATTACATTTACCTTGTTCTTCTTGTATAGAAAATAGCATAATTTTTCTATTATTATATGTAATTGTTGAATGGCAAAGGGTGCTAATTTGATATAATGCAGTAATTTGCATTATTAAATCAATAATTGAACAATAACCAATGTCAAGGAAAGAAGGTTTAATAATAATAACATGGTCATTCATATGAAATATCCACAATAGGCAAATTCATGAAGACAGAAAGTAGATTAGTGGCTGCCAGGGGCTGGGATAGAGCAGAAGGGGAAGTACTTGCTATTGGCTGTAGAATTTCTTGTGATGGTAATGAAAAGGTTCTAAAATTAAATTTTTGATATTTGCATACAACTCTGAAAATACATCAAAATAATTGAATCAAAAAGTTATACACCTTTTTTATATATAGAGAGAGAGAGACAGAGAGAAATTTTTTAATATTTATTTTTTAGTTTTTGGCAGACACAACATCTTTATTTTATTTTTATGTGGTGCTGGGGATCGAACCCAGGACCCTGCACATGCCAGGCGAGGACTCTACCACTTGAGGCCACATCCCCAGACCCAGATATACATCTTTTAAAGCCAAATCTTACAGAGGTGGCAATTTCATTGGATAAAAGTGTCACAGGCCTTAAAATACTAATATCTTTTAAGCCAACACAGCTCCTTCTCAAAGCATTGTCTAAAAGAATAAATGAGGATTGAAGATAGAGTTATAACAGTATTTAACTCATTGCTACAAGAGTATTTGCATAATAAGTATTTATGAATAAAACTTTGAAAGTCAAAGAATAATAGCAAGGATAAAAGTACAACTTGGAACATTCACAAACATAACAAATTTAAGAAAAGCCATATGTATAATGTTGCACATAGTTTTTCATTTCATTTCATATGTTGCTACCAATTTATGTGAGGATTCATAAAATTATTTGAATGGTACCTCCACAATGTTGTATATTAAAAGATTTCTTAGTGGTTGAAAAATGCAATATATCTACTTCTATGGATTTATATTTTAAGATTTAAGGTATGAAGTAATTGGTCTTAGATTTGATAAAATTTAAACACTGATTTTTCAAGTAAAATTTTATTCTGAGAAGTTTCAAGCTGAGCTTTGAGGCACAGAGTATGTTGAAAGTTCCTGCATATGCTGGAGAATAATTAAACTTCTTATCTGCATCCTTACCTGGGATGCTCTTGAGGAAAGGAATAGGTGGAAGAAGTGCCTTTGATTCAGTGGGATGTGAAAGATCCTATTTGCATGTGGAAATCTTAAAGTTTGAGTAACTTAGCTCATAAATGAAAACAGGAAATAGTTTCCTTCACCATTCTTGAGAACTTTTTGAACCTGAGAGTCCTAAAAAATGTTTCACAACTTGAAAGATCACAAATTTCAACCCCTGTGCTTTGTGTGGAGGATTTAACTTGCCCTGTTTGAAGAATTCAACGGATCAATTATCATTTCATAATTATTTTAAAATCTTACATTGCTATCAAACCCATAAATATTATTTTTAATATATTATTTCAATATATATTTTTTTCAATTACCATTCTGGATTCACTTAGAAAGCAGTTCATGTTCCCTGAGACTTTGGCATTTTCTTTCAAAATTATGTAGCTATACCACTGGCATTCAATGCTAATAGTCACATGTTGTGGTTTATTATATATCTCACATCAGCTAAGACTCCTACTGCAAATCTCCTTCTTTCCTCCTAGAAAAACTCTTCAACTTATTTATTAATGATAGATGAAATACAATAAATTGATAATAACATGCAGGTTTTGAAAATATTTAATCAGAAAAATAAATTTTGTTGGAATTGCACTTAATTAAGATGTCTGACAGTGTTACGAAGTTTGCATAGAAATTTTTGAAAGAGTTGTACTTAGCACTAGCTCTTTGTTTAATAGTTCTCAGATTGTTACAGCATAGAACAATACATTTTATGAGGATGTCACTGTGAAAATGACAGAAGTTTAATTGTGAAGGAAGAGGTTAGAATAGAAACTGCAGTTAGGAGGCAGGTCAATGTAGGAAAAATTACATACAGAATTAAAGATCTGGAAAAAAGGGTTATTTGTAAAGAATCTATGCATGAGTTTATAGACGAGTTTCCTGAAATGTCAAATATACTTGTGTCACAAAATGAAGATCCTGTTCTAGGTCATTGGTGGGTTCCTCTCAGTTGATTTGTGTGAACTACCCAATCATATTGGGAAAACATATAATTACAGATAGAGAACTCAACGAACAAATGGCAATGTTGATTGCTGATTAGAAAGCAGGCAGATAAGGAAAAGAGTGCAGTCCCCATTCTTGCTCAAGGGCCCACTGGTTACCATTAGGAAGAACTCCCTCCACATTTCACTCAACCCTGAATTCAGTTTAAGTACATCAGTGAACATAACCCCTATAGATATTCTCTGGTTGCATAAATCATTCCTAAGAATTTGCTAGGAAATATTGTAAACTATAATTAACTAAGACATTTTAGAGCCATGTCTTTGGTCAGTATGGTTAGGTTTTTATAGCAACTTATTATGTTTTACAATTAAACTAAAAGCTATTAACTACTCTATGGTGAATTATGTACTGAGAATAATTATTTTGACACCGTGACAATATCTTCTTTCATTTTTAGCTTTAATAAAACCATTAAATTGGTTTGGACCTTATACTTTTATATTATAAATTCTAGGATTTTGAATTGATTAGAGCACATATAATAGTGAAAATATCTCAAAAGCAAAGTAAATGAATAAAACCCTGTATAATGCTGAATGTGCTTTGAATTAAGAATCCTTGGCTCATTCAAAAGCTTACAAAGAACATGGGATATTGGACTACAACATGGAACTTCTTATTCACGTAAACATTATTCATGGGGATTATTGTAGTCTTCTAAAACGTTCTTCTTTATTCATTATAGGTGATCCATTTAAAAAAACATGTTTGTCATACTCAGATTGCAAGACCCCAATTGGGAATAAAAAAATGAAAATAACTTCCTATAAAATCAATTTTATTTATTCACAATTCCAATGCCAAAAAAAAAAAAAAAAACTAGGCTCTTCAGTTAGTCGTCTTTTAACTTAATTAACTCAAGGAGATTGCATAGAATGGACACAATCACCTATGTATGTAACATATAGAAAGCAAATCTGAATAAAAAGTCTACTTTTACCTCAGAATATATTATATAGACCATCCTAGAAAAACTTTACCTACAATCTTCTCATTCCTTTAATGTTACATATCAATTTTCTTTAAAAAGAAAACACAAAACACCTAAAGGTTTAAGTTAATGTAATTTCTTTTAACTCTAAGAAAGATAGTCCTGTTTGGAAAAGCAATGTGTTCCCTAAAGTGAGCAAAATCATCTGCTGCTTTCAAAATCAAAATGCCAATCTGAATTTTAAAGACTATTTCTTCACTTTTAATTATTTCTAGAAAAAAATTCTTCAATCAAAAATCTTATAAAATTTTTCTATTTAAACTTTAGTCAATCAGAGAAATAAGAAGACATATTTGAAACAGCAAAATCTCTACAATTTCATCATTACCGTAAATATGTAATTCTAGGAGAATAGACACAAAGAAAACCTCAAGGCTAATCTTTACTGTGTTTTCTGTGGTATGTTTATGTGGTATTTCCCAAATTATGACCCTTTCTTGGATAACTTATTCAATTAAAAGTTTTGATCCTGTGCATCATCTCTAGTTATTTTATATTGTTTTTTAGTCCCTTCTTGTTCTGCATTTATAGTTTTATTTCCTTTTTTTTTTTTTTTTTCTAATCTAGTCTCTGAAAATAGTGGACCTCAAGAAAGGAACTTTGTGTTTAAGGAGAAAAATACAATGTAATTGATGGAACCAGTTATCTGAATTGGTACATTGGAATAGTGAGTCTATCATTGTATTGGAAGGAAGAAAGCAGGTGGTTTGGAGTTGGTGGGCATAAGGGAGAAGCAGTTTCAGTGTGACTTGACAGATGTGACATTACAAACCGAAGGACTGGGGAGAAATATGCAGTTAAATTTCATATCATTTAACTGCAAGGATTATAGTGATACAGTGTTAAACAGTTGAAGCCAGAATTAGACAGGCAGTCAGTATAGATAGGTAAATTGAGTCATGTAGATCAAGGAGGCTAATTTGAGTGAGTCCCAGAAGTGGCAGACTGCCTGCCCCCTGAGGGACTGAAATGTTAATTCCTTCAGACCCCTTCCTCTACCCCTATCAGGAACCTGCCCTTGCTCCAATCTTTTACTAAGGTAACCTGTTCCAGGAATTGCCCCTCCCTACAGGGAGTTTTAAAGTTCTTAATTAAAGTGTCTTGGGCTGTTCCAACTGGCCCTTCCCTGTCCATCTGCTTCTCATCCTTTTGGCCATCCTACTGATCATCTCCTGGGCCTACACAGGAAGGAGAGAGATGAAGGGAAAAGAGCAGAACAAAGGAAGCCTAGGACATATAAAAAGGCAAAACACCTGGCTTCTTGGGGTACCAGGATATGAGCTTTGACCCTCTTCTCCCTCCCAGGAGAAGTTTATGTTACCCCTTTTAAGAATAAGCCCTGCTTTCTATGTTTGGGCATGCTTGTCTAATGTTATACTTCAACATGTGAGGAAGTAGGTCTCATCACCAGTAACTGGCGGTATCACAGTCACATGAATAAGGTAAGATTTATTCAGATTCCAGATTTTATTTAAAGCATTTTACTAAGAACATTTTTAATTATTTAAAAAAAGAATCAGAGCTGGGGTTGTGGCACTCGGTTGGATCCTCAACAACACATTAAAAAAATAAAAAAAATAATAAAGATGTTGTGTCCACTGAAAACTGAAAAATAAATATTAAAAAATTCTCTCTCTCTCTCTCTTTAAAAAAATAAAAATAAAAAGAGAATTAACATCCAGACCTCACATCCTGCTCACCATGATTGCACAGTTTTCTTTCTCCACACTAGCTTCATATATTTCCCTTTTTTCCCTTGGCCTTTTTCTTATTGAAGAATCTTAAAATAACTCTCAGGTATCAAGAGTTCAGCCAACCCGTGACACTTGAGTATATACATCAAAACACATAATTCTTTTTATGTGTATATTGAACATCTAAAATCATTAATAATGACAATATCATCCTATGGCTAGTAAATATTAAACAATCCTGATTCATTAACATTTTTATAAATAAGGAAATCAGGATCTAATAAAGTAAAATGCTAAATTTGATTTTTTATGAATCTCAAGTTTCAATGAATCTAGAATTTTCCCATTTTTAGATCTCATGTTATTGTCTTATAATGATAGCTTCATCAATTGACATTCAGAGTATCCCACATTTTAGTCAACTTCTTGCTTTCCTATAGTAGGGTTTAAATCATATATATATATATATATATATATATATATATATATATATATAGTTAATACTTGAGTCTGACACAAATGATCAGGAGACACTGAAAATGAAA
>NW_025999961.1:10179969-10187396 GCF_001458135.2 Marmota marmota marmota
TATATATATATATATATATATATATATATATATATATATATATATAGTTAATATTAGATGTTTTCATAATGTTTAACTCAAGTTTACTTTTTCTCTGAGAAATTTTCATAAGTTGTGCTTTCTATATTCTTTTTATAGAAACAACCAACAAGTTATTGATACAGTATTTTTATTGAGCTGGGGTTGTTACTCACAAGCTTGAAGCACTGCGTTCAATCCTCAGTACCACATAAAAATAAATAAATAAAAATAAAATATTGTTTTCATCTACAACTACAAAGGTAGTATTTTTATTTATTATATTATTTTTACTTATTGAGTACCTTCACAAATACTTTGAATGTTTAGAGTATTTGGGGAATGAAAATAAAAAATAAGGAGGAGTCCAGATTTGTTGGTCTGAGCAATAGGAAAAAGTTGCCATCAAAGAAGATGAAAAAGTCTCAGCTGACAAAGTTTAAGATGAGTGTCAGGAATATACTTTTGATATTTACATGTGAAATGTGACACAATGGTGTTATGTATACAGTTGCACAAACAACATCAGAATGAAAAGAAGAGAATTGGTCAGGAAGTTTTAGAAAATAGTCAAAGTATCAATATCATTAAAAGCCTTTACAATGAATGGGAATAGATCAATAAATACAGAAAAAAAATGAGAAATAAAATCAAGATATCTTTAACATTAAAAGATCAGGGAGAATAGCAGGACTTCACAAAACCAAGTGAAAAAGAAAACTCAAGTAAAAAAGTGGCTTGGATACCTACTAAAGACCATATTCTTGGGAGGTGGGGGGTGGGTGGATAAATAGATTTGCAAATCCTCTTTATAGGTCAAATAAATTGAAGGCTGAGAAATAGCTATTCAATTTAGTATGTATATGAAGGGCACTGCTATCATTCAAAATAAAATTTTATTGTATGTTGGAGACTAAAGGATGATTGAGTACCTTCACAAGAGATTGCACAGAGAAATATTAGAGATATCAAGTATAGAAGATATTTTCAAATAGCTTATTTTTCAAAGTATATTAGGAAAAGGGTGAAAGATTGGAAGAGGAAGTTGCAGTAACAAATGAACACAAGAGAAATTTATATATGCTCCTGATAAATTTCAACACAAATCATCTTTCTTCAGAGTTTCTCCCCAACCTAGAGCATTCTGCTTAATGGCTTGGATATTGCTTGTGACCTTCTAGCATTTACTTTCAGCATCAAAGAGAATGTTAACAGATAATCACCTAGATATGGGCTAAATGTCAAAGTGGCGTTATTATTTCACGTTAGAGTTCTCTCAGATGACCATATCAATCTCAAAGGGCATAGGAAAATCTAGTCTGATAGTGTAAACAGCTGGAAAAATCAATTACTTAGTGATCTACTAGATAATTTCCACCAAGGAAAGATTTTTGAAATGAGAGGGACTGGAAAAATTGTCTAGGAAAGTAGGAGACTAAGAGCACTCTAGAAATATTACATGGCAGTGAAAAAAAATTAAGGACCTTCCTTAGAGCACCATATCTATATCTATACTCGGAGTAGCTATTGGGCTGATAGATTTCAAGTCTGCTGGAAATTACTGTTGTTAACTGTTTGTCTTTAAACAACAGAAATTGATTTTCTCCTAGTTCTGATTGCCAGAGTTCTCATTTGGGTTGTCAGTGGGATTTTCATAATGGGAACTCAGAGATAGACACTGTCTTATGCATGTCCCTGACCTCTGGTGCTTGCCCTTGGGCTTCCTTAGTTTGTGGCAGCATAAGTTCATTGTATCTGTTAGAAAACGTTGTTTTCTTTAATTGTGTTTTTTTTTTTTTTTTGTGTGTGTGTGTCTGTTTTATCTCCCTATAAGGAAATATGCAATGGAATTATTGAGTTCTCCCATTGGGATGACCTATATTTAAATAACTACACTGTTAAAGATACCATTTTAAATAGGGTTACATTGACTTGTACTAGGACTTGAAACATACCTTTTTGAAAACATACAATTTAACTTAATATTGTTATCCTGCACCACATTTACCTTTTGCCAACCGAAAAACAGGTTTGAGAAAGAAACAAGAAAGTTGTAGGTGAATACTTAGAAGTGATTTTCATGATTTATCTTGGAATTTTCAAAATGTACATGAGAAAATACATTTATAAGATGAGGTAATTTTAAAATATGGGTGAGTCATTGAGTATGAAGTTCTAGTTTAGTCAAAGATTTCTTGGCAGTGGGATACTAAATAATAGTAAAATACTAAATGATATGTTTTACAAGGATGAATTTTAGCAATGTCATGATGAGAGTAATGAAATTGAGAACAAGAAGGTTTATGTCTTTATTCTTTCTGATGACTTCCCCAATATCTAGGAATCCATCAATCACCTTTGGCTTCTTGCTTAGAAGAACACTTGACCTCTCTAAGAGTCTTTTTCTGTTGTCTCTCCTCTGGGAGATGATTATACTATTAATGTAATGATTTATGTATTATTTGTCACCAAGAACTTGAAGAAGCTAACTTTATTTTTCTCATTTATAATTCTCTCTGGTGATTTATGTATCCTTACTCAGAGAACAAATTTTACACATGAAGAGAAATTGCCAAAGCAAACTGAATGGTTATGATCAAGAAGAAAGAGAATTCACTCCCAATCATTTGACTCAAGATGGGAGATGCTCTCCATTCAGCACTGTGATAACATTCTTCTGGAAAATCTATTAAAGCATCTTTCCTTCTCCTCACCAAAGTCTTATCATTTCCATAGTCCTGTTCTGTTATAAGAATAACTGAAATGACTGTTAAACTATCCTTTTAGAAATTTCTGAAAATATAGGGTCGTGACTTTACTTTGGTATCTGATATCCACCAGAGGTGACTCCTCAAAGGAAGGTAAGAAATTTTCAATTAACAAATAGCCATAACATTTTTTGAATACAATATTTTAGTGATTAATGCATGCATTTCAAATTCAATCAGGTACAAATAATTTACATCTTGAAAAACATCCATCTTCATAAAGAATGACAAGGAATAAGCCAGACAGAACTATCCAACTCCCAAAAGTATATAATAAGATTTGAGGAATTGGAGGGAAATATTATTGCCATTCAGGTGCTGTGGTTGGGATGTGGTTTGTCTATGTCAAAATTGTAGTTGGAATTTAATTGCCAACATAAAAAATTTTGAGAAGTGCCGAGATTTTTTAAGGGGTAACCAGTTTGTCAATGGGTATTAATGCTAATAATCCTAATATTCAATGCTCATTTTCCAATTAATATATCACATCTCCCCAAATTCACTAATGAGACATACTTTATACATTCAGTCCTCATCTTTTCCATAAATATACCCTTCTTTCAATTCACAGTATTTCAACATGAGTATTTCTTGATTAAACTATATTAAATCACCTCTCATGATATCTTTATGTATATAAATAATTCTTCTAGCATTATCCTCATTTCTACCTTCTGAGGTAGAAATTCAACATTAAAAATTTTTGTCCTTTTTTAAACCCGTGAGAGCTTCTGGTTGCTTTGTTAAGTAATGAAGTTCACTTCATAATCAGCTCTTCTTTGCTTTTGCCACCTTATGTACCCCAGCATATCTGGGCAGTTTCCCCAAATTCTTCACACCAGCTCATGCATTTGTATTATGGCTCTCATGCTAGATCATTTCTTATCACTCAGTTTCTCTTCAAAAGCACCCACCAATGTCTCAGGATACAGTTAACATGTCATTCACACTGTGAAGATTACTTCACACTCCTCAAGCACAAATGAAACTGTTATTCACAGCATACTTTGTTACATTTATCATTTATTTGCCTCAAGGCTGATTGAGATTATATATATATATATATTTTTTTTTCTTTTTACACCTGTATTCTAATAGAATTGCATTAAAACAGTAGTTTTTCAGTGCATGTATATTAAATGCATGAATGTTTTAAATATAGTGAGGTATGTAAATACATTGATTTATAAAAATCCTATCATTCTTCACTCTCCTAAATTTCCTAATCCATGAAACTTTTATGCATGCTCTGACATTTCAAAGTTGTGAGCAGATGAATGTGCTATAGTAATACAAATTCCTCCTTCCTAAAAGTGTATATTCTCAATTATTTCTTCAATTCCCAGAGGTTCTTTTTGTATCCTAGAATGAATCTTTCACTTCTGGCTCAGGGGATCTCTTCAAGTTAAAGGGTTGCCCTCTGGCATGGCATGGAAGTCTCACATTTGAAATCACTTCAGCTCATGATTTAGCGAGCTTGTCAGTTCAGAAAATTTTTCCAAACCGAGTTACAAACCCAATTCCAAAGACCTGCTCAAAGATTTTGTTTATTCCCTCCCTTCTGTGTTTATGCAACTTAATAAAATTTCCATTAACTTAAAATTTTAACTTCTAAAATATAGTTTCATAATTTCATCTCAGAGTGGAAATTACAGAGGAGGTTGTTGTCTTCCTCTAGTCGAATTCACTTGTCCTACATTTTAATGGCATGAGTCTAAAACAATCAATAATGCAGGACTAAAATTTACTGTTGAACAATTTACAGTCAACTTAACCTGAAATATTTAATTATATAGACATAACAGTTTCTCCATTTCAAGCTTATCAGGAATAAATGGTTATCTGTTCTTATATATGATGATACTATTTGAAATCAACAAAGATGGCATTTTACTCAGTATGATATTGCTCTTTTATCTATAATTAACATCTACAAAAGCTATTCTTAGGAGAAAAATGGCACTTAGTTATCATGCAAATGATTAAGTATCAACATAGAGTACACAGATTAGATATTGGCACTCATATATTGAAAGGAAATCACCAGAATCTTACTACATACAGCTGGGTTTGCCTCATTCTAAAACTGACAAGCTTAGTATGTTAACAGGGAAGTAGATGTAACAGCATTAGTAAAGGCCTTTTTCAAATTATTTTAAAAAATGTACTCTGTTTGCAAAGGTGTGCATTTCTGTGTGATAGGAAGCTGCTGGATATAGCTATGGTACGGTGAAGTCTCAACCCGTGGAAGACAACACTGGGAAAGCCTGTTGCTAGGTAGAAAGGCGGGCTTGTTTTAAGTAGGATAAAATGAGGAAAATATTAATGCAAAGCTATGTATAATTTAGAAAACAATGTTGAATAATGGAATTAAGAAGACAGTGAGACACAAGCTAAAAGCTGAGGACAAACCTTGACACTGAGTGAAGGAGTTACTATTTGAAGCACTGCCCACGTGGACACACACAGGCAATGGAAGTGTCCCTTCCTTTACTCAAACATTCAGAAAATAATATTTTAATAAATAACTGTAAGGTTTGTATTAATTGGGTTATGGCACAAGTACAGACTAGTTAAATTTTTCTTGGCTCTAGATGCAAAGAAAGACAGAGCAAGTGATCTTAGCTCTTTCTTCACCCTGCTAAAGGAGGTGGAACTGTCCTGAGGACGTGGATCCAGCCACCAGTGGGTCAGATGAGACCTCATGGAGACAGAGGCATTTTCTACTCACAGATGTACTCCCTCCTTTTATATTTGTTCAACCATTTTACAATGTCAACTACTCTGTAATATAATAAAATTATTTTTAAAACTAAAAGTCAAATTTTCTTTTATTCTCATTCCTTCCTTGCTTCCATAGACACAAATTTATAATACAAATAACATTCATTCCACTATTAATACTTTAATGCTACTTAAATAATTCTCATGAAAAATAAAGATAAATATTTCAAAGCAGAGAAAATGTATTTAAAATATTTCATATATTGGTTTAATGCATACTTGTCACCAAATAGAAAAAATAATAGTCATTGTCTGTCTTTAATATTGAAAAAGCATTAGATAATATCAAATGTAAGTGATTTTCAAAGGTAAATATAGAATTTTTAAATAGAGTAGATTGTACTCTAGACAATATATATTCATAATTTTAAGAAAAACATACAAAATGAAATAATAAAGAAGTGAATTGTTACAAATTCTTTCTTAGTCAAGAGATTTGTGACTGATGAGTTGTTTAGTTCAAAATGTTTTCTTCTGGGTGTACTTTTTATACATAACAGAAATCTGTATTTATTTATTTTATAAATGAAATATGCATTAATTTTCTATATGACTGAGATGTCATCTAGTTTATACCAACTGAAATTGTATGAAATTGACAAAAATTTTATGAAATGGTATAATTTTCCTGCTAATATGATAAACTAGAAAATTATTAAAATTCAGGTAAGATAAAGTTTGATAACTTCTGAATTTTTACAGTACTACATTATACTCAAATGTTCTTGAAAATATAAATGTTATATTGTATGATCATAAGGTACATTTTTATTTTATTTGCATTAAAATACTTCATATAAAATTGATTAAATAATTTAAATGGATTTTTACACTAATAAAATGGAATACAGTGGATAATTAAATATATTTCAGGCATAAGTAAAAATATTATTGAACAAGTTTTATTTTTCTTGTATTCTGTTAATTGTCAAAATAATAATCTTGCTTGATGATTTCTCAGAATTCTATTTCATTTTCCCTCTGTAGACAAATTTAAAATGCTAAAATATAAAAAAAAAAATATTAAGAGTCCATCAGTCTTGGATTAACAGAATTAATGAAGATTAGAAAGAGATATATACTGAGTGATTATAGATCAATTTCTATTTCATATAAGAACAAAATTTTTATTTTCCCTCACACAGAGAGACTAGTTGTAAGTATATTAAGAACTTTTTTAAACAAGGCAAAATCATAGAACATTGTAGTCTGTATATTTGTGATTGGTATAAGAAAAAAAATTTCAAGACAAAAATCATAAACCTTTGAATAAAGTGTTGACATAGTTCACTAAGAACTCAACACATCAGAACTCACTCCATAAAAGAAAACAAAACAAATGAACTAGAAATGAGAAAAATATATATTTGTAAAAAATTTAACAAGAAATTATGCAATCATTCCTATTAAATAACATTGTTGTGATAACCAATCAAATAGAAAAATGGGTAAATTCTAAAGATTTATTTTGTGGAAGAATCTGAACCATCAATAACCATCTGTAAATATTAAAATACCAGCAATGGGAAAAATGGAAATTACAAATAAATAATTTCATTGAAGTCAGGCAAAATGTTTAAGTCATTATAATTTCTGAAGTTGGAAAAAAGTGAAGTAATAGAAATTGCATAATTAAGAAGAACATGTAAATTTTATAAACCAGTTGATTTATGATTTATAATCACTTGGTAAATTTATATTTGCTTAGGAAACAACCTACTGCACAAATGAATCAGAAGACAGTTCTGTTCACAACAGCAGTGCTTAATATAGCAAAAAAATCAAACCAATATAAATGTTCTACCACAAAAAAAGAAAGAATGTTGACCATTTATGTATATATATACTGTCTCTTAT
>NW_025999961.1:10188154-10206621 GCF_001458135.2 Marmota marmota marmota
TATATATATATATATATATATATATATATATATATATATATATATATATATTTCAATTTATATAATATTCAAAGACCTAAAACTCAAGAGTATGTTGTTTATGGATACATATTTATGTGAAAATTTTCAAAAAGCAATTGAGAATAAGTATAAGATTTATTAAAATTGTTATTTCATGTATGCAGAGATAGATAAGATCAGACACAAAATTGCTTTCAAATCTGTAGTTCTTTGTTCCTCTTTTGTAGATACAACAATATCAATTTATTGCTGTTCTTTAGCAATATTAATTGCAAATTACTTTGTATTCAATATTAGATTAAAAATACTTCATGATAAAAAACTATATAAAAGACTTTATGGTACCTAGGAGTAAAATGTGATCCTCATATATTTAATCATTCTTTTGTATTTTCATATATTTTCAGTGTTTTTCATCATAACTATCTTTGTTGACAATCAATCCTTCACCTGAATGTCAGGTGTCAATATATTTTTTTCAAGCTAAACAAATTTAATACATAAATATAAAACAAACTACCTATGTGAACCTCGATCTTGTAAATTTAGGATATTCTAATCTTTACAAGGTTGATTTTTGAAAATTGAAATCTATAATTTATTTCTTGAAAAGCAAATATCCACAGTGAAAGCAAAATATAAATCTATATGTGTCATTTAATTCATACAAGTGCCTAAGAAGATCTTTTCTGAGAGGAATACTTCATTCATGTCATTCTACTGGAAATGATTTTTAGAACAATAGCTGAAATAGAAGCGGTACTTGACCAGTTAAAAAGTCAATGGAGGACTATTTTCAGAAGACAGCATGGAGTATTTGAAGCCCTAGAGATGGGCAAGAGCAGCACGACACTGAAGAAAGTGCATGCAGTTCAACGCGTCTGGAAAATGAGGGTGAAAGAATAATTTTAAAACAATAGAATTTCAGGAGAAGACAGTAGAGAGTACGAGTTAATATGTACAAATTTTGTAAAGACATAGTAATATGTTTAGATTCAATTTTGAAAACTATTTTTAGAGAGTGCTTATAGTTCTTTTATAATAGAGTTATGTGATAAATTGGACTTAAATTCATATTGTGCATGTAAGCTGTAGGGTAGTATGATAAGCACAGAATAGTTAATCAAATTCTGTTGTTGTATGCCAAGCATAAACAATGGTACTGGGAAGGGATATAAACTGGATGATTAGTGGAAAATTTTTAATTTCAGTACTTAGTGATTAAGTTAATGTGAAGGTGCCAAGTGAGAGAAAGGTCTCCCAAATATCGTCTTTCTGGTTTAGATGAAGTGGATGATGCATAGGGATGGGATCCTGGAGGAAAATCAGAATTGCCTAAAGTCATTTTCAGATGGAACATACAAGTAAGTATGTTAAAAAGAAATTGGCAATAGAGGTCTAGATTTCAAGGTAGAGATTTGATCAAGAAAAACAAATGAAAGTATCATAATGTAAATGGTACGTAACAAGACTAGGAGTACGTTATACAAACAGAATAAGAGAAGAAACAACAGAATGAAGAATAAGGCAATAAGGGCGAGGCCACAGATGCACAGAAAAGATGGAAAATAATGTGAAATACTTTTAAAGATCCAGTTTAAGCAAGGATTTTAGAGTCCTATGACATTTATCTAAGTTGATTTCTTTTTAATTGGTGTCTTATATAGTTACATGTAAAACCGGAATTGATTGTGACATGTTCATACAGGTACATGACATAGCTTGGTTAACTGCATTCTGCTATTCCTCCCCTGTACCATCTCACCTCCCTCCCTCTTGTTCCCCTTCCTCTACTTCACTCTTTTTCCTGCTATTTTTATGAGATCCACTCCCCCATAATTTTTAATTCTTCATTTCTCTCTAGCTTCCACATATAAGGCATTCAACCATTTACTCATATTTTAATTGGTTCTTTTTAAATATACATGACAATAGAATCCATTTGGTTAAAATTATACAAACATGGAATATATCTTATTCTAATTAGGACCCCATTCTTGTGGGTGGGCATAAAGGTGGGATTCACTTAGGTATTTTCATATATGTACATAGCAAAATTGGGTAACATTTATTCAACTGTCTTTCCTATTTCTATTTGCCCTCTCTTTCTGTTGTTCCCCTTTGTCTAATTTAATGAACTTCTCTTCTCCCCAGACCCCTTTATTGTGGTTTAACTTCCAAATATCAGCAAAAATATTTCACCTATTTTTTGGGGGGGCAGGGGGAGTAGCTTATTTCACCTAGTATGAAAGTCTTCAAATCCATCCCTTTACTGGCAAATGTCATAAAATCATTCTTCTTTATGGCTGAATAGTATTCCACTGTGTATATCTGCCACAATTTCTTCATTCATTCATCTATTGAAGGTCACCTAGGTTGGTTCCATAGCTTGGCTATGGGAAATTGTGCTGCTATAAACACTGATGTGGCTGTGTCACTATAGTATGCTGATTTTAAAATCCTCTGGACATATGCCAAAGAATGTGATAACTGGATCAAGTGGTGGTTCCATTCCTAGTTTTTGAGGAATCTTCATACTGCTTTCCAGAGTGGTTGTACTATTTTGCAATCCCACCAACAATATTACTGTTAAGTCTAGCCTTTTTCATTCAGCATGATATTCTCCATTTCCATCCGTTTACCTTACCAGCAAGTGACATAATATTATTTTTCTTTATGGTTGAGTAGAACTCTCTCTCTCTCTCTCTCTCTCTCTCTCTCTCTCTATATATATATATATATATATATATATATATATAATAGAATACATATTATATAAATAATATACTATATTTATAGACCGATTTTCTTTATTTGATTCCTTATTGAGTTCCAGAACATTTGAGTTTTATTTTGTTGGTATTGGAGATAGATGTTTCAATGAAATAATAATTAAGAGTGACCTCAAATAACCATAGACACAGAAGTGGTGGAAAGTGATTAAGTAGGTTTATGTTCCTCCACCCTGCAATTTGGACTGTTATGAAGAAAACAAACAATTATTTTGCATCTGGAAGAAAATTGTAGTTGCACAGGTCCCTCCTATGAAGTTTGAGCAGGGATTAAATACAAATGTGAAGAATCCATGAAAAAGCAAGAAACTGAAAACAGACAGCAACTTGATAATATTTGGAAAGAGCCCTTTGTGAAGGACTTTAAGTAATCCGTTATATAGATGAAGGCCTGGTTTCTATTCATCAATGAAAAGAAATGAGAGAATAATTGATGTAGAAACCTATCTACCTACCTATCACGTGTCTTTCCATATTATCTTTATTGATGCATATTTAGACTATCATAAAATTCACCCACTTAAGGTATATTTTCAATTGTTTTTTTCATACGTTTACAAATTTTTGCAGGTACCATTACTGTCTTATTTCATATTATTTGGTTTACCCTAAAAAGAAATGTCAGAATCAAGAGTAGTTACTTTTGATTTCCCACCATTCACACAGCACATGGCCCACATTAATGTGTTCTCTCTTTTTAAAATTGTCAATTCTGGATACTTTGTATGAATAGAATTTATGTCTGACTTTTCTCACTTAACATGATATTTTCAAGGTCCACCCATATTATGGCATGTAGCTCTTTATTTTTTATGACCTATATCATTAGGTTAAATCTGCCATAACAAAGTGCCACAGCTGGATATATTAACAATAGGAATGTACTCATAATTCTGGAGTTTAGAAGTCAGATCAAGGTTTCAGAAGGGTTGATTATTTTGAAATGTCTGCCTGTCACTTTTAGGTGGGTATCTTTCTGTATCATCACATGGCTATTCCTCTGTATATGCCTGTGTCCAAATTAATTTTCTCATATAGTTTCCACTTATACTTGATTAGGAGCTAAAATAATGCCCTCATTTTAATGTAATCATATCTGTAAAGTACTCACTTCTAAATACAGTCATATTCTAAAATAACTGGAGTTAAGACTTCATCATGTGAATGTGGTGGGAATACAATTAATCCCATAATATGCCAATCAAAAAAGTATGGATAGATGTATCACATTTGCTTATTCATCTATAAATTTCTGAGTGTATCGGTGGTTTCCATGCTTTAGATATTTCAATTAGTGCTACTATGAACATATAAGGCCAAATAATTTTTAAGATACAGAAATTTAATTTCTGAGCATATACCTCAAATTGCTGGGTTGCATGATGAGTCTGTGTTTAACATTTTTAATGACTTCCAACTGTGTCCTAATGTGGCTGTACTTTATCATCCCACCAGAAATGTATGAAGGTTCTAATTTATCCACATATTCATCTGCAAATTTATTGTCTGAATTTTGGAAATAGCCATTTTTGTGGGTGTGAAGTAGTGTTATACTGTGATTGTGATTTTTCTTTCCTTGAAGTCTAATAATATTGAACAAACCTTCATGCACTTATTGATTATTTTTATATCTTCTTAGGAAAAACATCTCAAACTCTATTGTATAATTTATGTGATTTGTCTCTACATTGTAGAATTGTAAGTATACTTTACATACTCTAAGAGTCACATAATATGATTTAATAATATATGTTTTTAACATATTTTCTCAATTCTGTGCTTTTACTTTGATATTTGATGGTGTCTTTTGAAGAAATATTTTAAATTTTATAAAGTCCAATTTATTTTTTTCTGTCAATTGTTGTTTTAGAGGTATATCTAAAAAATTACATTATTCAATGTAAGAGATTTATTACTTTTTTTTGTGCTGAGACTTATAATTTTATCTTTTACATTTAAGTCAGTGAGGTAATTTTTGCATATGTTGTGAGAAAAGGGGTCCAACTGTATGCCTTTCCCTTGGAATAAATATTGTCCAAAGATTGGTCTTTTATAAGACTATTCTTTCTCATTAAATTATCTTGGCAATATTGTTCAACTAGAACACAGACTTACCAGATTATGTTTACATATTATCCCATTCCATTAATCAATATTTCTATTAGGTACCAGTTTCAAACTAAGTTAATTACCATGACTTTCCAAAAAGTTTTAAATCAGAAAATGTAAGTGATGAATCTTTGTTTTTTGCTTTTGTTTTTATTTATTTAATTTTATTTCTTTATTTCAAGGCTTACTTTTGGAGAGGAGAGATGCTACTGAATTCCTTGAGTATTTATATAAATTTAGGATCAGACTGTTAATTTCTGAAAAAAGAAGGGCTGGGATTTTCAAAAGGATTTAATTTGCATACTATACCATTCTTACTATTTTTTTAATTTAATGAATATGCAGCACATTACTCCTTATATAGGTTTTCTTTAAGTTATTTCCGTGGTGCTTTGCTGTATGTATTTTCTTTGTTGTATGTATTTTCGGATTTCAATGTGTCCTAAAAGATCAATGTGTTAAATGATTGGACCTCAGGGTGCTGCTGTTAGGAAGTAGGAACTTTGAGCAGTTAGGGCCTAGTAAGACATTCTAGGATATTGGAAGTATGTACTCAAAGGGGATTGTCCCAGTCTTTTCCTCTGTCTCTTTCCTTTCTTGGCACATGAAGTGAGAATTTGCTTTGCCACATGCTCCCCACATGATATGCTGTCTTGTTTGAAGAATAAAGTAAATACCATGAACTAAAATAGAGCTCTTTTTCTGTGCAAGTTAGTTGTCTCAGGTGTTTTGTTAAAGCAATGGGGAAATGACTTATATAGATGTCTTGCTCATTTTTCTTCTTAAATTTATTTCTAATATTATTTTAAACTTTGATTCTTGGGAAAATAGTTTCCTTAATTGAAATTTTAGATTATTTATTGATATATCATTGAAATATATACTTCAATTTTTTATATATAATGTACCCCAAATTGTATTGAACTTGTGTATGTTACAATGATTTTTTTATAGACCTATTAGGATTTTGTATATATATATATATGATCAAGTTATCTGTAATTAAAGAGTATAATTTCTATCATTAAAATCTGGATGCTTTTGTTTATTGTCCTTCATAAATAACCATACTGAAACCTACAGTACACTATTGAATTGAAAGGATAAATTTGGACATTCTTTTACAATTTTTTAACAGGGAACTATTTTTTTCTGATTTTTAAAGTGCAGAATGTTCTTTTCTAATCCTAGTTTTTTTTTTTTTTTCTTTTTAATCACAAAAGATTTTTCAGTTTTGCCCAGTGCTTTTACCACACCTATTGGGAATATCATGTGCTATTTTCCCTTTATCGTTTTTTTTTTTTCTTTAAAGAGAGAGAGAAACTTTTTTGTAGATGGACACAACACAATGCCTTTATTTTTATGTGGTGATGAGAATCGAACCTGGGTCGTGCCCATGCTAGGCAAGCGCTATACCACTGAGCCACAATCCCAGCTCTCCCTTTATCTTTTTAATATGACATTTTTCCATTGACTTTTCATTATATGATTAACTATTTTCTCATTTACAGTAATAAATTCAACACTGTCAAAGAGCATTATACTTTCATGTTTCTGAATGCTACGTTTTTAGTATTTTGTTACGGATTTTTGCATTTGTATACTTAAAATCTTATGCCCCTGTAGTTTTCTCTTTTTCTGATGCCTTTGTCTCATTTTGAAATTTACTGGATGCATGATGTGGGCTTATAATCATTTCTTCCTCATATAATTTGGAAGGCTTTTTGAAGGCTTGATATTTTTATTTTCTTCAAAATTTAAGGTTGGTAATTGATCTGACATCTTTTGAAAATAGGTAATTTTAGCAATAATTTTTTACTGACTATTGATTAGCTCTATTGTGTTAGTTTTTATTTTGTTATTTTTTGGTGCCAGGGATTAAGCCCAGGGCCCCATGCATGCTAAAACATGTTCTTCCACTGAGCTACACCCCCACTGCCTGGTCCATAACATTAGCTCTGTTTTATAATGATTTATTTTTAATTATCTAAAATTATATTCTATTTCTTCTAATTTTCTCTTTGGTACATTACTTATTTAATAAGTTTGTCTTTTAATATTCACATTATAAATAAAATCTGAATTGTTATTCTGCTATTGATTCAGAATACTGTCATTTCCTCTGGGAATGCATTTTGGTTAGTCACAGTCCTTTAAATTTATTGTGGTTTATTTTATGACCTCGGATTAGACCTATCCTAAAGAATGTTCCATGTGCACCTGATAAGTATATGTATTCTGCGCTCGTTGGACATAATGTTGAGCAGATATCTGTCAGTGTCAATTAACTTATAGTGTTTAATCATTTTTTTTTTACATTTCAGCAATAGTTTTAAGTCTTCTTGTTCTACTCATTATTTAAAGTAAGTGGGATAATGAAGTCTCTAACTCTTGTTGAATTTTACATGTTTCTCTTGAATACTGTCCACTGTTTTTCCCCATATTTTTATTGGTGCATTTTAATTGTATATAAAGGTAGGACTCATTATTACATATTCACACAAGCACACTATATGATAACATAATTTGGCCTAAATCATACCATGGCATGTCCCTTTTCTCCTCTGGTCCCTTCCCCTACTCTGCTGATCTTCCTTTGATTTTAATGAGATCCTCCCCTGGTAACTATTTCTATGGTATGTATTAGTCAGTTTTTCATCACTGTGAGCAAAATACCTGACAAGAACCACTAGGAGGAAATCCTTATTTTTACCTCATGTTTTCAGAGGGCTCACTACATAGTTTACAGACTCAATTGCTTTGACCAAAGATGAGGCATGAAAGAAGGGCATGGCGAAAGAAAGCTTTTAGCTCAAGGCATCCAGGGAGCAGAGAAACGTAGACAGGGGCCAGAGAAAAAATAGAACCATCAAGGTCATATCCCTAGTAACTTATTCCTCCATCCATACCTAATATCAGAAATCTATTTAAATTATTAATTCATCAAATGAACTAATCCACTGACTAGGTTCTTGCTCTCATAATCTTAAGTACTTCACCTCTGTTTACCTATAAACATTCTTGCATTACATAAGGTTTTGGGTTGTACCTCATACCCAACTCATATAGTTTCATATATTCAAAGAACATATTTCCCACCACATTTAGTATTTCAACCTGAAGTGAACCTCTTATACTCAGCATGCAATTTTTTTTTTATTAAAATCATTCTGCCTGTCTGTTTCTTTTAATTAGAGTATTTATTTAATTCACTTAATAATAACACAGAATTTTTCAGCTACCATATTGATATTATTGTGCATATGTTCAATGTCATTTTTTCTGTGTTAAAAATGCACTGCATTTTAAAAAAATTAATATTTTCTTAAACATTTTTTATTTCACATTTTCAAAATTTCTTCATATAATTGTTTTTCTGAGAATTATCATAATAATAAACTACGTTGAATAAATCAGGTTTCACTTTAAATTATACAAACTTTGTTTTAATATATCTCCATCTTCTTTTTAACTATTATTACCAAACAAACCACATCTTCATATATTTTAAACCTATAAACAGTATTATAATTATTGCTTTATAGAGTTCTTTCTTGGGTTACATATCAGAAGAAAAGTATTGCAAATACATTTTAAAATGCTTTTTATTGTATCTAGGTAGTTTCTGTCTTTAATAACCCCTTATATCCCTCTGGTTTGAATTTACTGTCTAGTGTATTTTCTTTTCTTCATGAAAGATATCCTTTAATATTTCTGGTAGGGAAAATTGGCTAGGTACCAATTCTACTAGCTTTGCTGATCTGCTGATTTGGGAATATATTAATTGCACCTTAAGCTTTGAAAAATAGTTTTTTTGTTTGTTTGTTTGTTTGTTTGTTTGTTTTTGTATATGCAATACTTTGTTGAGTCTTTTTATTTTAGCACATTGGATATGTCATCCCACTGTTGCACTGTCTCTGGCCAGAAGAGTTTCTGATGAGAATTAAGCTGTTAACCTTATTGAGGATTCTGTATATTTAACAAATCAGTTTTTTTCTTACTGTTTTATAAATAATCTATTTATGTTGGGCATTAGCCATTGAGATTAAATTTACAGATTTTTTTTGAGATAGGGTTTTACTAATTTGCACAGGCTGACCTTGAACTTGTGATATTCTTGCCTCAGTCACTTGTGATTCACTTGCACAATTGCACCTGGCTACAGATAGTTTCCTATCCAACAACTGGAATTACTATATAACCACTTGAAAATCTTAGAGATGGGTGCTGAAACATTAAAATGTATTCACAGGACCCAATCACTGTTTATAATAGCTCCAAACTAAGTCTATTTAATGATAAACTCAAATATGAATATAAACTGGAAATATATCAGTATATAATTTACTGTGTATTTTTTTTTAATATTTGTAGTTGTTGATGGACCTATATTTTACTTATTACATGTGGTGCTGATAATTGAAACCAGTGCTTCATACATGCTAGGCACTGAGCTACAACCTCATCCCTCACTGTGTGTTTTTAATTGTATGTATTGCAGTGCATGTATTTTAAAGATATATTTATCTACTTATCTATCTTTTATTGTATGTATTAAGGTGAGGAATAAAAGGACATTTATCATAGGAGTTTAAACAAGAGTTCAGAATTAAAGAGTAAGTACAGTATTTTTCCTGTTCTGAATATAAATAAGGTTCTGGGGAAAAAAACATAACCAAGATTATAAGCAACTAAGAATAGCTTCCTAAAGATAGAAACAGAAATACTCTTGGTAATAAGGATAAACTTCTTGTCATTGTTGTTTGTTTGTTTGTTTTGGATAGAAAATGTTAAAAATCAACTTCAAAAGTAGTGGGAAACACTCTATAGAGACATACTGAAGTCACCTCAAAGAGATAGTATTTGAGATAGGGATATAGAGTTTAGAAAATTTAAAAAAAGGACATAGAGTTGAAAATTGTCTGTCATTTTATGTTGATTCCTTGGAAATTTGGGAATAGAAACACCATTTGACGCAGCTATCCCTCTTCTTGGACTATACCTAAAGGACTTAAAAACAACAAACTACAGGGACACAGCGACATCAATGTTTATAGCAGCACAATTCACAATAGCTAAACTGTGGAGCCAACCTAGATGTCCTTCAGTGGATGAATGGATAAAAAAAATGTGGCCTATATACACAGTGGAATTTTACTCAGCAATACAAGAGAATAAAATCATGGCATTTGCAGGTAAATGGATGGTGTTGGAGAAGATAATGCTAAGTGAAGTTAGCCAATCCCCCCAAAAAACCAAATGCCTAATGTTTTCTTTGATATAAGGAGGCTGATTCATAATGGAGTAAGGAGAGGGAACAGGGGACAAGTAGATGAATTCTAGATAGGGAAGAGGAAAAGGGAGGAGGCAGGGGATTAGCAAGGATGGTGGAATGTAATAGACATCATTATCCAAAGTACATGTATGAAGACAAAAAAATTGGGTGTCAGTCTACTTTATATACTGTTAGAGTCTGTAAACAAGTCAAGATGGCGCCTGGCATTTTCCCAGAGGGAGTGGTTTGTGAAGTAACGCCAGCGAGCCATTTAGTGTGGAGATTGCTCATTGGTTGACTGCTGTATTTAGTTTATGTTAATTAGATAAGCTGTGTAGAATGTATATATACCCCTCCTCTCCTACAATAAATGGCTCCCACTCCTGCTGTATCAATGTACACAAGTTGCTCGTCACCCCCCGGTTATTTTGCTGCAGCCGGACTGTGGCAATATACAGAGATATGAAAAAATGTGATATATATCAGTAAGAATTATAATGCAAAAAAACAAGTACATGTATAAATACATGAGTTGACGTGAATATACTTTATACAAAGATATGAAACATTGTGCTTTATAGGTGTGATAAGAATTTTAATACATTCCGCTGTCATGTATTTAAAAAAAATAAACTCAATAAAAAAAAAGAGAATACAAACTAAATCTATTAACTTTTATGGCCATTACACATAACACACAATAAATGCTGATGCTCCCAAATAAAATTACAATTAAATTTGATTTCTATTGAACTGTGTTTTATCTTGCAATGGATAGTAATTATTGAATCAGTAATTATTGAATAAGGACATAGAGTTGAAAATTGTCTATCATTTTATGTTGATTCCTTGGAAATCTGGGAATGGAACCACCATTTGACCCAGCTATCCCTCTTTTTGGATTATACCCAAAGGTATACTATACCCAAACAACTACAATTTACCCCAAAGTTTATATTTGAAGAATATAAGCTTCAGTAAACTTGGAAACAAATTAATTAAGAATGTCTAATTCTGTAAAGCTCAATATATACATGGTGTATATTATTATATTTTACTTATAACTAGATTACCTTATACTTTATAGTAACTTAATTAATTTTCTGCCACTTTGCAATGCTTTAAACTTTGCTTTAGTCAAGCATGTTAGTGCATGCCTGTAATTCTACCGGCTCCCACAGCTGAGGCAGAAGGATCCCAAGTTGCCTCTGCAATTTACCAAGTTACTAAGTAACTTAGCAAGATCCTGTTTCAAAATGAAAAATGAAGAGGGGTTTGGGATGGTGCCATCTCAATGCCACTCAGTTGTTGAGAGTGTCTAGTTGAATCCCTGCTTTAAAAAAAAAATGCTTTAAATTTGAAAAGAGGGACTTACTTGTAGAGAAAGTAAGTCATGTGAAGGATAATCATATATTTTCCACATAGATAAGTGATATGCATAGCATATACCCAAAACTTTCTTTGGTAATACTGATTTCGGAGATTTCATTTTTATAGAAGTAATAGACATAAATGCTGAAATGTTTGAGTGATTAAACAATTTAAATATTTCATATCTGGTTTATACCTTACAAAATACTGGAAATATGCAATATTTTTATGAAAGATGATATTAGTTTCTTTCTTTTTATCATGTCTATTAACTACAAATATGAAATACAAAAAAGCAATTTCTGTATACTTATGTCAACTGTTTTTCTAAATAACTCATTCTTTTTCACATCAACCTTATTTTCTGAGTTTTATAAACACAGAGACAAGTTTTAGGGAGATTAGTTATATTTTCCACTGTTCGACTTACTAATAAGAGCCACAACTAAAATCCAGGTGAATTGTTCCAAATTCAAAGCCTATTTAGCTTAACTTTTATAAGATTTTCTCAACTGCATTCTAGTCAAGATAAACACTATTTTTTCCTCTGGAAATTTTATCCTTTTCTTTAATACCATAAGTTTGGGATTTGCTATCTTTCCCAACGACAAAGCTGTTAAGTATGGATTATTTTTAAATTCATATACTAGTGGATTTATAAACTGGTATTGAATTTAATGATTTTAATTTAGTCAATGTTACATAATAGTAGGATGTATTAGTACATGTATTTATTCACTCAGTAAATATTTATCAAGTACTTACTATTTGTTAAAACTAAAAGATGTTAATATTCATTAATCTTTCAGAGCCAATTGCCAATTAATTTTTAATTTATACAAAAAATAATAATTGAGTTTACAGAAACAACTACAATTTACCCTACATGTTGATAAATTGGACACAAAGCAGAATATAATCTATTTTACCATATTTGCTCAATGCATGTCTCATGAAACTTGAACACCTATGAGGAAGTGCAATACGAATTAAAATCCAGATTTTTGTGCAACTTCCAGATCATCTTAGTTCAATTGATGTAATCTAGTCATTGAAGCTGTAGGCAACTCATACCAAGGAAGATTTTCATTAGAACAATTTTAGAGGGAAAATAGATGTTATGTAAATATGTTTTTAACTGATAAAATAGCCAGTTAATTATTGCTATATTGCATATTAGAGACCCACTAAAATCCAAAGAAGTTAATTTCTCAAAGTTATACTTTCTTCAGATTCATGGCAAGGTAGAAATGATTTCTTACTGCTCTAGTTCTTAATAACTGCCTGAACAAAAGAATGCTAAAATCTCTATTATTGTGTTTTGTATTTAAATACCATTAAATATATATTCTTTAAATTTCAGGTTTTTTTCATTGATAAAAATCATAAATTAAATATATGCTAATTATATTTAAGAGATCATTCATGGAAAAACGAAGTTGAAAAATAGGATTCTGCTCACATATATGGAATGTAAGCTCGTACAAACTGATGTCATAAATCAATTGTCAGCTTTGTTAATACTGTGCATATGTAAAGATCTCTTTGATTTAATTATTATAATTTTCATTTTATTTTAAGTGATTATATTAATTTTGTTTCATGTGATGCATTTAATTGACCTTCAAAAAAAGTTGTAGGACTTTAAATGTTATTTATGATGAGTTATCACAATGTTAAGACCTTGTTATCAGCTTAATGGCTGATTTAGTTATAAAATTATATTTCTAAAAAGTTAAATTGTCAAACATGGCGGTGGGTGGGGAGGTAGCGCTTTCAGTACCTCCTCAATAACAGGGTCAGAGAGACGCATTGATACGCCTAGATTCTACCTGCTGAGAAACTCCTAGCAAAACTCCGCTGAAGAGAGACTGGCCGGGAATTAGTAGGATTTTTGGAGGTGCCAGGTTGCCGCAGATGAGTGAATCTCCGCCACACGGCGTGGAGGTCCAGATCCGCCGGCCGCGGCCCGTGCGACTCGGCGACCGTTGCAGCCCGCCTGCGCGGCTCAGTGACCAGCCTCCGAGGCGCAGCTCAGCAGGAGCGGCGCAGGGACTCTAGGAAGAGGTCTCTAGCCAAGCCTTCACGAAATAGCAAACCGGAAACTGAAACCAACCGAGATTGGGTCAGATCAGAGACAGACCTGCCCCACCTCTCCCTTTGGACACTCTGGCAAGGAGCCTGGGGCCCGCATAGCAGAGAGGTGACAGCACCAGAGTTGGGCCGACGGAATTCCTTCCCAGCGGAATCCACTTTAGCAGGTGTGTGACTCCCACCCCCACCAGATACAAGCAGCCAGGAACCCTCGGGAATCTCTCCGGGGGCGTGACTGTAGGAGACAAGGGACTTCCGACCCCCAACTTCCCCTACCGCCAGCGGCGTGGGCGTGACTGTAGGGGCGGAGGGAAGCAGAGGGGATTCCCGATCCCCAACTCCCCTTACCACCAGCAGTGATACCCAAGGTCTTAGCCGCCAGTTTCCGGGGGCGAGCCCACCAAAGGGGTCCAGAAAAATTAAACTGTTGGTTCCCACATCATGGCTACACAGCACTGGGGCTTAGATCAATGACAGAGAGAGTGCTCAGTCGTTCGGGAAACAGGACACGTGGTGGGACTGCAAGTGTAACCAGATCCTTGGGGAACCGCCTCCGGTGAACAGGACCTGGCTGGCTGGCAGGAGGAAGGGGGGGAGAGGCCAGAGAAGTGAAAAGGCACTGGACTAACAGGATTGAGAGACTCCCAGGAGCCTCCTTACAGGGATTGCTGTCGGTACATAGAGGGCAGAAGCTCGGCTTGGAGGGCACAGTTCCGCCTACTGGAAGAGAAGAAAATGGATCTCTAAGACTTCAATTTTTTTTTCTCTTTTTTCTTTTCTCCCCTTTACCTTCTTTCTTTCTTTCCCATTTCAAGTTTTATTGTTCTTTCCATTCTCCTCTAATGTCTCTCTCTCTCTCTCCTTCTTTCTTTTTAAAAGCACCTTCCTTCCCCTACCCCCCAACTTTCACCCCAAGCATTATGTCTTCCATTACGTGTAATTGTCTAAATGCAAATAGGTGAATGTTTTGAGGCTGTCTATAGGGCTTCTAAATACCTAGCTACTACCAAACACCCTGATCCAATCGCCTGTTAATATCGCCCTTCAGTAGAGCAATCTTCCAAAGTAGCCAAGACATACTAACCATCATACCATCATAGCACCTAACCTAAACATAAAGTCCTAAGAACAAACAACAAATCACTATATGCATACAGAATCTGGAAGCCTTTTGTGAACTGAATGAATCAGCTTTAAAGTACAATAAAGCCCAACATTTCTAGGCATAGTCTCCCACCACAAAGGAGAGACCACAGAGATATACAAAACCAAAACAAATTTATAGGAGAAAACAGAAACACAGCAGTTAAACAGAGTTGGAAAGTAAAGTGAACAACATGAAAAAACAAGGGAAAAAAGGATTACAAATAATGCAGGACAACTTAAATCTACAGGAGAACCTAGAGGCATCAGAAAAATTGACAGAGAAAGAACTCAAGGCATACCTGACTCAGATGGAATGGTATCTTAGAGAAGTCATGAGACAGCAAGTCGAAACAATGAAAGAATACTTTGAAATCGAATTGCATAAGCAAATTCAAATTGCAAAGAAGGAACTCTACCAGGAGATAAAGATCCTAAAAAAAAATCAAACAGTAATCCTAGAAATGCAGGAAACCATAAACCAAATTAAAAACTCAAAAGAGAATATTACAAATAGACTAGATCAAATAGAAGTCAGAACACCAGATAATGAAGACAAAGTTTATCAACTCGAAAACAATATAGTCAACACAGAAAAGATGTTAAAAAATCACGAGCAATCCATGCAAGAGATATGGGATGTCATAAAAAAACAAACTTGAGAGTCATTGGGATAGAAGAATGTATAGAGGTTCAAACCAAAGGAATGAACAATCTGTTGAATGAAATAATCTTAGAAAACTTTGTAGATATGAAAGATGGAATGGATTGCAAATCCTGGAAGCCTACAGGACCCCAAACATACAAAACCGTAATAGACCAACTCCAAGACACATAATTATGAAGATATCCAACATACAGAACAAGGAGAGAATATTAAAACTACGAGAGAAAGGAGGCAGATTACATTCAGGGGTAAACTAATTAGGTTAACGGCTGATTTTTCATCACAGACTTTGAAAGCGAGAAGATCCTGGAACAATGTATTTCAAACGCTGAAAAATAATGGATTCCAACCAAGAATACTGTATCCAGCAAAATTAAGCTTCAGATTTGACACTGAAATTAAAATATTTCACAATAAACAAAATTTAAAAGAATTTGCAGCCAGAAATCCAGCACTGCAAAGCATTTTGAGCAAAATACTACAAGAAGAGGAATTGAAAAATAGCACCCAAAACTAACAGTGGGAGGTATCTCAGTAAAGGGGGAATAAAATAACCAAAGAGGAAAAACTAGCCAAACTAAAATAAATAAATAAATAAACATGACTGGAAGTACAAACCATATTTCAATAGTAACCTTAAATGTTAATGGCTTAAATTCACCAATCAAGAGACATAGGCTAGTAACCTGGATTAAAAAAACAGGTCCAACAATATGCTGCCTTCAGGAGACTCATATGATAGGAAAAGACATACACAGGCTGAAGGTGAAAGGTTGGGAAAAATCATACCACTCACATGGCCCTCGGAAGCAAGCAGGAGTGGCCATACTCATATAGAATAAAATCAACTTCAAACCTAAGTTAATCAAAAGGGATAAAGAAGGACACTATATATTGTTAAAAGGAACGATCCACCAACAAGACATAACAATTATCAATATGTATGCACCAAACAATGGTGCTACAACATTCATAAAACAAACTCTCCTCAAGTTCAAGAGTCAAATAGACCACAACACAATAATTATGAGTGACTTCAACACACCGCTCTCTCCATTAGACAGATCCTCCAGACAAAAGCTGAATAAAGAAACTATAGAACTAAACAACACAAACAATAACCTAGACTTAACCGACATATATAGAATACATCAACCATCATTAAGTGGATACATGTTCTTCTCAGCAGCACATGGATCTTACTCAAAGATAGACCATATATTATGCCATAGGGAAACTTTTAGTAAATATAAAGGTGTGGAGATAATACCATGCACCTTATCTGATCATAGTGGAATGAAACTGGAAATCAATGATAAAAGAAGGAAGGAAAAATCCTGCATCACCTGGAAAATGAACAATATGTTACTGAATGATCAATGGGTTACAGAAGACAAAAAGGAGGAAATCAAAAAATTCTTAGAGATAAATGAAAATACAGACACAACATATTGGAATCTATGGGACACAATGAAAGCAGTTTTAAGAGGGAAATTCATTTCCTGGAGTTCATTCCTCAAAAAAAAAGAAAAAAAAAAACAACAAATAAATGAACTCATACTTCATCTCAAAACCCTAGAAAAGGTAGAGCAAAACAACAGCAAATGTAGTAGAAGACAAGAAATAATTAAAATCAGAGCAGAAATCAATGAAATTGAAACAAAAAACCATTGAAAAAATTGATAAAACTAAAAGTTGGTTCTTCGAAAAAAATAAATAAGATCGACAGACCCTTAGCCATGTTAACGAAGAGAAAAAGAGAGAGAACTCAAATTATTAACATAGGGGATGAAAAAGGCAATATCACAACGGACACTACAGAAATATGGAAGACAATTAGAAAGTATTTTGAAACCCTATATTCCAATAAAATAGAAGATAGTGAAGATGTTGATAAATTTCTTAAGTCATATGATCTGCCCAGATTGAGTCAGGAAGACATACACAATTTAAACAGACCAATAACAAAGGAAGAAATAGAAGAAGCCATCAAAAGACTACCAACCAAGAAAAGCCCTGGGCTGGATTTGTATACAGCAGAGTTTTACAAAACCTTCAAGGAAGAATTAATACCAGTACTTTTCAAGCTATTTCAAGAAATAGAAAAAGAAGGAGCTCTTCCAAATTCATTCTATGAGGCCAACATCACCCTGATCCCGAAACCAGACAAAGACACTTCAAAGAAAGAAAACTACAGACCAATATCTCTAATGAAGTTGGATGCAAAAATTCTCAATAAAATCCTGGAGAATCGAATACAAAAGCATATCAAAAACATTGTGCACCATGATCAAGTAGGATTCATCCCTGGGATGCAAGGCTGGTTCAATATACAGAAATCAATAAATGCTATTCACCACATCAATAGACTTAAAGATAAGAACCATATGATCATCTCAATAGATGCAGAAAAAGCATTCAACAAAGTACAGCATCCCTTTATGTTCAAAACTCTAGAAAAACTAGGGATAACAGGAACTTACCTCAACATTGTAAAAGCTATATATGCTAAGCCTCAGGCTAGCATCATTCTAAATGGAGAAAAACTGAAGGCATTCCCTCTAAAAGTTGGAACATGACAGGGATGCCCTCTCTCACCACTTCTATTCAATTTAATTCTTGAAATACTAGCCATAGCAATTAGTCAGACAAAAGAAATTAAAGGCATAAAAATTGGAAAAGAATGAACTTAAATTATCAATATTTGCAGATGATATGATTCTATACCTAGAAGACCCAAAAGGGTCTACAAAGAAACTACTAGAACTAATAAATGAATTCAGCAAAGTAGCAGGATATAAAATCAACACTCATAAATCAAAGGCATTCCAGTATATCAGCAACAAAACTTCTGAAATGGAAATGAGGAAAACCACTCCATTCACAATATCCTCAAAAAAAAAAAAAAAAAAAAAAAAAAAAAAACCTTGGGAATCAACCTAACAATAGAGGTGAAAGATTTATACAATGAAAACTACAGAACCCTAAAGAGAGA
>NW_025999961.1:10209718-10232980 GCF_001458135.2 Marmota marmota marmota
AAATATGTGTGTGTATATATATATATATATATATATATATATGTGTGTGTGTGTGTGTGTGTGTGTGTGTGTATAATATTAGTAGCATGTGCATCTTACTAATATGTATCAACAATGAACAAACATCATGTCTAGGATCATTCCCTAAATTTGATAAGCAGAAGAATGTTCTCATCATGTATAAAATGAAAATCACAAATTTGAATATATATAAGAAATATTAATCTTTATAATTACACTTAAGTTATAACCAACATACTGTAGGAATTCTGTGTTTGGGATTGGGGTCTACAGACTTTGTGAATGTGACATGCTTGGTGACTAGGAAGTTTCTGTGCAAAGGCACAGAATGCCTGGCTGCTAGATAATACCTGGTTACTGGGAAACTTCTGTGCAAAAGAACAGGATGCCTGGCTGCCATAGCATTGTCCTTCATAAGTTTGTCCTGCTTCCCAGGCCTAGGATGCCCAGCCTCCCGCCTCTGAGGTAATAAGATAACTATGCAGGCACTGTCTGGTCTCCATGGTGATGCCCATGGACAATGGTGGGCCCCATGTTTGTTCTTACCTGGACCTTATCTCAGTTAGCTAAGACTCAGGGTTAAAGAAGTACTAATTAGAATGTAGTCATGGTAACTTGGGAGGTACGTGTTCTTTGAGTTAATAAACTCCCAGGCAAGGAGGAGCAGACACTTCTGCACTTCTTCACCACTTCATTCCACTCGTCTCTGCTCCTCCTGTCTGTCTGCTTGTATTTTTGTATCTGTGTCTGGATTTTTTTGTGTGCTTCCTACACAGATATTCCTCTACAGGTGTTCTTTTACAACATACAAAATAGAAATTGTTTTTAAATTAAAATAAATTAGATTCTCAGTGTTTCTAACTTAATAGGAGCAAAATACTAATCTGCTATGATTGATTCAGGGTAATGACAGATGTTATATTTTATCATACAGTTTTTTTATAAGTATATTGAAAAAGTTGTAAAGGAGTATGTAAAACAAGTTTGTATACATATTAATATACAGAAAAATTATAGTCAAAAATATAACAAGATCAATAATACTATCTGTGTTTTTTAGCAGTGTTTACTTTTTCTGTATTATCTTTAATTTTTTCTGCAGTTTATGTTATAGTACAGTGTCTATACCTTATATTCATAATTGAAAAATATAATATATAAATATATTTTTATTATTCTTATAAAGGAGAGAGAGAGAGAGAGAGAGAGAGAGAGAGAGAGAAGGAAGAGGAAAATAAAGAGTAGAGGAGAGAAGAGAGGAGGGATAAGTCAAAGGTAAGAGGACAGTAAGGAGGAGAAGTGTGATGATTTAACTCATTCTCCTGACTTCTACTTCTGAGTTTTGGTATAAAGAAATTAAATGGCAGGTAGATGCCCATTGTTCTATTTCTGTTTTCTCATTTTTTAATTGAACATGCTTCACAGCTATATAAAAACTTAGAGTTGTCTAAGAGGTATCTAAAGTCATTGAAAGTAACTGAAATTTTGGCTCTGAAAAATGATGAAGACTTTTGGGTTGTAGAATACAGTAAACCAAAAGATTAGAACATTGGCATCATTGGGAATGGTTAATTGTTTATTTTATATCATCTTCATCAACTATCTATGTCTTCCCTAAAGAGTAAAATTAAAAAATATGCAGGCTATTTTGCTTTATTTAATGAATCAGAATATCCAAGGTAGAATCAAACAATTTATGTCTTTAAGAACTTCCTGGATATTTTGTTTGCACATTTAAGGCTAAAAGCCTACCATCTAAATACTTTGACAGAGTTTTACATGTAGTGCACATTTACTTGACAAGTTACACACAGGATGCATACAAGGATGCTCCCTACAAGGAAACATCCCACTGAAAGATGCCAGAGAATGTCAAGAAAAGGGTGTCATACTTGAGAGGAACTTTTAACAATGAGAATGAGGCAGGCATAAAAGAAGGGAGTTTAGGTATATAAGAGATGTTGACACAGTGTGGAAATGAAGAAAACATTTAGCTAATCAGTTACGTTGTTGTGGCTGGAGGTAAAGCATGTTGGAAAATGGTTAGAAAGGAAGCTGAGACAAATGTTATACAGAATTCAGGGCAAGAAAATAATAGTCCTATGCGGGACACCCTAAGTGATTTTAAAATGTGAAATACCCCAGTGCAATTGGCAATACTTTTTTGGCATATTTGTTTCCATCCACCCATCCATTTATCTACTATTCCCTCCATTGACTTAACTACTTGTGGAACTATAACCAACTTCCTTCACGTCAAAGTGAGGAGAAATTATGGTTGAGAATTAGCAATTGAGAAAAGCAATTTCTCAAAAAATTTTGAGAATGAACCATAAAGCTATTATTTTATCTCAAACCAAGTTGCTTCTGTAATATGTGTAAGTTGTTTAAAGTAAAAAGCACCATTAGTATAATATATAATTAAGCAAACTTGGTCTCTAGGTCTTGTACCTCTTTTTGATGTTACCAAATGTCAGACAATCTAACAAAATGTTATCCATTACTAAAAAGAAAGAAAAGTGTTATTTTCTATTTCCAAATACAGCAGAGGAGGGAGAGAGCCATTTCTCTGATTTTCCGTTGATCTGTCTTCAGTAAATGAATGGATTTTTCTTCAGCCTCTAATGAATGTTGGATGGTACTTTTTCCCTGTGATATCCTTTTTCTCTCATTCTTGCTTTACATCAGTTTTGTTATCATCTTTAAGCAGAAGGTAAGAAGCAAATTTTTTCTTTAGATCATCTTCAGATGGCCTTTAATGAATTATTGAAGAGTTCCAAAAGCATTAGTAACACCACTCCAATCAAATATGCAAGATTTATACACTATACTGTGTAATAGTCAAAATGATATATTGTATTGGTACTGTAATCGAATGGCATAAATAAAGAGTTCTGGGAATGAATTTAAGTTTATTACATAATGTTAAATTATGTACATTAATAATTAATGTATTATGCTCAAATATAATTTGGGTTATATAAATTCCCACAGAAATGCCATCTTAAATGATCCTGATTAGCATTTAATAAGAATCAAATAAATTATCCAACCAATTATTTTTAAAACACTCATGATTTATAAATAAAGCAGAGTATGTCAATAATTAATAAATATTTTCAAATAATAGTTGCTTTACATGGTATAGTGCTCACACAGAAGACCATAATAATTCCTGCATTCCTTTATAACACAATTTTACAACTTTTGCTATCAGGAAATTGGAGCTTATATAATCCTTGAATGTGAGCTGGTTTAATGACTTCTTTGTTCAGTGAAATGCTGAAAAGCTGCCTTCCTGGATTTCTGGACTTTGTTGCTTCGGCTTTCAACTGCAATGTGCCCCAGAAATCAATGTGAAGATCCTTATTCTTCCATATAGAAGGTTGAAAGGTCCCATGAAGAACTTGCCAATTTCAGAGGAGGTAATGCAGCTATATTTAATCACTCTAACCATAGTTGAGTCATACATGATTGAATCCTCATGAGTTACTCTAGGGGAGATAATCACAAGAAGAGCTCAGCTGTACCCAAATTGCTGAATCTCCTGAGAAAATAATAGGGTGATGGTTTTCACTACTAAATTTTATATTCAGATGCACCTGGATGACATTTTATTTATATTTTGCAATTATTTTAGAATTTTAACTGATATGCAAAACACAAAAATGTAAACATTAATTGGGCACCATGCAATGTTTAGTACGTGTACACATTGTATAACGTTTAAATGAGGTTGAACATATTTATCTCCTCAATCATAATTTCTTTGTGGTAAACACTTTTAAAAATCTTTGTTTCAGCTTTTGGAAATGTACAATTCATAATTGCTCTTTAGAGTAACCACACTGTGTAATAGTACCTAATATTTTCTTGTTTCTATCTAAAGGTGACGTACTACAAACAGTACTAAGTACTAAACTTTCAAATTCATCTTCAGTTTTTATAAGCTCAACAATTTAGCTATAGTGAAAAAAATATTAGAGCTGGGGCTGTAGCTCAGTGGTAGAGCATGTGCCTAGTATGTATGAGGCACTGGGTTCAATTCTCAGTAGTGCGTATAAATAAATTCATATAATAAAGGTTAATCAATAATTGAAAATACATTACAATGTTTAATAAAATAAGTATCAGACAAAATAATCATATAATAAACAAACTATATAATATTTTGGGGCATATATTATGTGTGAATGACCTCGAAAAATGTTTCATATTTATAATGAATAGTCTCATATAACAGAGACATAGATATGATTACATGTACATGAAGCTATACTGACTTATATAAGCAAAAATGAAGGCACAATAAATATAGATGACTTAAACAGAAGAACATAACCAGAACTGAAAAGCAAGCCCAACTGTGTCTGATTTCAGAGGTTGATTTTCCTCAGTAGAATAAAGTATAAGTAAAATTGTAATTTTCCTTTATGTTGCTGTACATTGAAACAATTTTCATGTGGTAACTTGATAAGTATATATTGAAATTTTATCAAATATTAGGCACTAGCAATGTCTAGTGATACAATTGTTAACAAATAGAAATGTTATCAGAGCCTTATTAAAATTATACTCAAGTGCTCATAAGCATTTTTTAGTCATAAAATTAGAATATTTCCATAATAGTTGGTATTTAGTTATATATTTGTATTTAGAAACATAATTTAAGTATTCAGGCAACTAAAATGCAGCATTTTAGGCATAAATACTCACCAGATGTTAATTAGGGTAAACAAGAAGTGAAGAATATTTCAGGTAGAAAGAACTGAGGTGGAAAAATCCTGGTACTCTCAAAAAATTGAAAATCACTGAGAATGATGGAGTCAGAAAAATGGGAAGGAAAAGGTCTGAGAGGGAGAACAGAGGAGGTGGGCAGAGGTCAGATATTATAAGGCTTTGAAACACAGAGTAAACATCACTGATTTTCTAAGGATTGACAATTAACAATGAACTTTAATCAGGATACTAAAAGACTATACATAATTATATAATTTAATATATTAATTATGTTAAAATAACCTTAGAAGAATAAATATATCCTTCAATTAATTTATAAGAAGTAGGGTTACAAGTGGTGGCTCCATATACATAGCCCTATATCATCCACTTCAATATTACATAGACATTAATAAATAGCACCATAAAATACATACAACGGAAATATAACTTTCTTTCAATTTAAAGTTGTATCACTTGTTATGTAAAAGTATTGTTTACTAAGCAATTCTATATTTCTCTGAGCTTGCTTGTTTGTATTGATGATAGACACAGGATGCTTATTTACTAACAAGAACCTTCTGCTTTTTTGGAGGGATGTGAGTAGGTTCTATTTCCTGACTTCTTGAGACTAGGTACATTCATTTGAATTCTGTTGGATGGATATGAGCAGATTCAAGGCCCTCATGACGATTATTCTTCTTGTTTCCATATCTTCTGCTGGCTCAATGGAAAAGCATCCCCCAAGAAGTAATAGCCAAAAATCAAAATCTGTGGCTTCATAAGGATGAATATAAACATTATTATAGATGCTCCTCTCTTTTTTTTTAACAGATAGGAAGGAATTTACAGATGATAGAACTAGAGGTACTTTTTTAAAGCCCTATATTTTTGCATTTTTTAAAGTATATTTACATATTGATGGGATATTGTGGTGCTTTAATACATGAATACATTATGTAATGTTTAAATAAGATTAAACATACGGATATTCTGACACACTAATTATATCTTTATGACAATAATTTTCATTTTTAACATTAGTATATAAGAAGAATATATTTTTTATTGAAAATTTATTTTTATTATTTAATATATTCATAATTTTTTGTTACTAAGAGTAATTTAAGCAGCAAAAAAATTATGCATTTTATAGACAATAACTAGTTCACTTTTATAAATTACTTGCTAATAATATTTCTTTTTTAAAAAATATATTTTTATTTGTTCTAATTAGTTACACATGACAGTAAAATGCATTTGGACATATGATTGCATGACTTGTGTACCTCTACATCATGTACAATAGAAGAATGAGAAGTCATACTCCATTTGTATATGATGTGTCCAAAAAAGAATTTATTGGCAAGGTGATTATACGGATTCATAAGTTCAACCACAGCACTTGAGTACTGTGTCTTCAAGTTCCTATCAACAGAGTTTGATGATAAAATTTAGTCCCTAATCTTGTAAGAATTACATATCAATTTCTCTTACAAACTTACTTTTTCTATAAGTTGAGATCTTAAAAATTTTTAATATTTTATTGACTATACAGATATCCTTTCAACATATTTGCACACAAAAGTTAATTCTAGGTTGATTAATTAATAAGTATGAATAAGCCCTCTTAATTAAAATATTTCTATACAAAGTAGAATTATTTTGTACTTTGCTTATATTGATTGACAATTTTCCTGATACAATTTGAATAGTCTTTTTTCCTTGTTTTAGTTTTCTATTCCCTGATAACCAAAAAATCTTTGAGGTATAAAACAATATACATTTACTATCTTATAGTTCAGTATGTCAGAATTCTTATATGAGACTCCCCAGAACAAAATGAAATGTTGACCACCCTCATTCTTTCTGAAGTGCTAGGGCATAGCTTTGCTTCTTTCACTCTGGTGGTTGATTGAGTTCATTACTTTGCAGCTGTAGTGTCAAAGTTCCTCTTTTCCTGCTGGGTCTAGGTGGAAAGCTGTGTCCAACTTCTAGAATATGCTGTACTGCCTGACTCCATGTTCAGACCCAGAAGAAAAGTGTTAAGAACTTTTCATGTTGGCTCATTTTTAACTGAAAAAAAAAAAATCTCCAATTTTAAGCATCATATGACTAGAGTGAGCCCACAGGATAATATAGGGCCATCTTCTCATCCATGATTTATCCCCTTCATCACACCTGCAAAGTCCTTTGCTCCAAGTAAGATAACAAATTCTCAGGTTATAGGGATTGAAATTTCAACACTTTGAAGTGGCCATAATTCAGCCTACTGCACCCCTCCAGTGACATTCAATGACTTCTCAATGTAATATGTGATGCCCCCATAGGTGAGTGGGCCTCTTATAGACATTCTGTTCCTTTCACTATTTTATTTGAAGACATAGTAACTGAGAATTTCCTCAAAACTTATGAAAAAAAAATCATTTTTCAAATTGTAAAAAAAAAAAAAGGAAATCAAAATCAGATAAATACAAAGAAAATCATGACTTAGTACATTATAGCCAAACTACTGAACAGCAAAGATAAAGAAAATATTCTTAAGAACAATCGGAGAAGAAAGACATAGTACTTTTGAGGAACATGTAAGAATGATGGCTGACACAAAGATGTCATAGGCAATGAGATGGTATTTTCAAAGCACTGAAAAGACAAAAACAAAAACTGCCAAACTAAAATTTCACACTTTGTGAACTTTTTTTCAAATGAAAGACATTTCATGCAAAACAAACCAAAAAAGAAAAAAAAATTCCACAAATACCGCACTATGAGAACTATTGAGGAATTTATTCAGTCCAAAACATGATAATCCTGTATTGGAGCATGAATCTGTAAGAATGAATGAAGAACCTTGGAAAGGATGACTATTAGGATCAAAGGCAATAAAAAAGGGGTATCTGCAACAACAAATCTTTATTTTCATGTCCTGTTATTTATGTATAATTTGTGCCTGATGGTTATGAAGCTTGTCACCCATTTCATAAATCCAAAAGTACTATTGCTTATTGCAAAGAACTGTGCATCTGCTTAAGAAAATATAATTTCAAAATTCACCACCTTTTCATACTGTGTTCTATCAATTTTGAAAATCCTCAAATACACAAAAATTGCAGTGTTTTTGATGACCAAGTTCAATCCCACAATGACCCAAGGTGATATTCCCTTCTCTTGACTTTTTCTTCTCTGTATTTAAATTTTTGTGGCTTTGCTTGCATTTCACAATAGCGCTCTCTTTGCAGTCTTGCCTCGATTGCTTTGTTGTTTCTGATGAGGACACTTTTTTGTTTGTTTGTTTTTGTTGTTGTTGTTGGGTATCTGGGATTGAACCCAGGTGCACTTAAGTACCGAGCCACATCCTTTGTCTGATTTTGTATTTAATTAGAGATAGGGTCTCTCTGAGTTGCTTTGTGCCTCCACTGGGATTACAGACATGTGGCACAGTGCCAGGCTCTTCCAACAGTTTCTTAAAAGCGCCTGTTAACACTATCCATTGTCAAAGGTTTGGAAGTGTTGACTTCTTCACACCAAATACTGTACTCTGCATCCAAAGCATCATCCTGAATAAACTTTTGTTTTATCAGGTCAGACCACCATAACAAAATAACTTAGACTGAGTAATTTATTTTATTTGTTCTTTTTAGATATACATAACAGTATAGTATATTTTAACATATTAAGCATATATGCAGTATAACTTACTCTAATTAGGATTCCATTCTTTTGGTTGTACATGATGTGAACTTTCATTGATGATATATTCATATATGAACATAGGAAAGTTATGTCTGATTCATTCTGGTGTCTTTTCTATTCCTATTCCCCCTCCCTTACCTTCATTCCCCTATGTCTAATCCACTGAACTTTTAGTCTTCTCTCCCCTCCATTTATTGTACATTAGCATCTGCATACCAGAGAGCAGTTTGACATTTGGATTTTGGGATTGGCTTATTTCACTTTGGGATTGGCATGATAGTCTCCAGATATATCCATGTACTGGCAAAAAGTTATAAAATCATTCTATTTTATGACTGAGAAATATTCCATTGTGTATATATACACATTTTCTTTATCCATTCATCTGTTGAAGGACATCTAGGTTGGTTCAATAGCTTACCTTTTGTGAATTGAGCTGCTGTAGACGTTGATATGGCTGCATCACTGCAGTTAGCTGATTTTAACTCCTTTGGGTATATACCAAGGCGTGGGATAACTGGGTCAAATGATGGTTCCATTCCAAGTTTTCTGAGAAATTCCCCTACTGTTTTCATAGTGATTGCACCAATGTGCACAGACTTGAGAATTTATAAACAGCATATATTCTTTCCTAGTGGTTCTGGATGCTGGAAATCCAAGGTCATGGTGATGCAGATTTGGTGTCTGATGATGGTAATCTGCTTCACAGACAGAAATAATGGCAAGAGGAATGAGTCACCCTTAGGCCCTCTTATAATGTTATTAATTCATGAGAATGGATCCAACATGGGTTAATTACATCCTAATGGCTTATTTTTACTCCACCACTGTGGGAGTACAGTTTCAACATGATTTTGGAGGGATACAAATTTTTATACCATAACATCTGACTTTGCAGCAAGATGCTATCTGTTCTATTTTTTTTACTTCAGACACTCACACCCTAGGATGAAAAGCACACAAGAAACACAACTACATGATTGAATTACACACAGTCAACAATCTCCTGTGACTGCCCATCACTGTTCCTAAACTGGCATTCTTGCAAGAGGATTCTCTAATACCAGAGAATGTGTTCTCACCCAGCTAAGATATATCTTGCAGATAGGTGGGGCAACGAAACTTATTGTTTCAATTCAAAATGGCTGGTTCTAATGTCCACAGGGCGCAACACTGAGTCAGAAACACTTCTGGGATTTTTTCTTTAGTGGATGTCATGTCAAATAGACTCCCAATAGATTTTGTTGATAGCTCCGTCCTGAGATGACCACATCATTATCTATACCACACTTGCTCCTCTGCCAGGAATACTCCCCACATCAACGTGAAAATTTTACCTCATACTTACTCTGCCTCATTTGTAGCTGTCAAGGCCTAAGGGCAGACATGCCTGCCAAAACTATGCATATCTTTTTGTGATTTGTTTCCAGACTACCATGTTCTGGTCCATTTTTACTTATCTCAGTCTTTCTGTTTGTTAATATCTGCATTCCCCAGAAGTCTTTTAAGAACATAAAGACAGAGAATCTTCACTTGCTTGCATTGACATTTTGCATAAAGAGACTCAGTGAATATTTGTTGAATAAGAAATAAGGCAGCAACATTTAGAGCACAGATGAAAAACTATTAAAAAGAGTTTATATTGCATGTTTAATTACTGTTATTGATATGTTGTTTCTCCAGTGTAACAATACATACTTTAATGATACATGCGTATAATATCAAAATATAAAAGAAAACCTTTCTCATGATCATAATCTCTTATTTTATCATGTCAGTTGCACTTTGATATCAAACTTGCTATAATAAATAAAAGTTAGTGATATTTTTATTTGCTCATAATATATATTATATTCCTTGTTTCTTGACATGAGATTTTCCTTTATAGTTAGGTTAATAAATTTAAAATATTTTCTTACTATTGTATGTTATATATTCAATGCAATAATTTTATCAAATGAATTACAAAAGGACATCACTTAGGATTTATGCAGTTTTTCCAAATTTAAGTTACATTTTACATCCAAATATTAGAGTGTCATAAAAGTTTTCAATTTTCAAGTAATTTGAGTGGACATTTTCTTATGTGGAAAGATGTAAAACATTGTATTAAATTATCTCTAGTCACAAAATTAGGTTTTCTGATAATTATTTGATTTGGCATTTTTCAACCTAAATTTCCCAAGTGTGTGTGTGTGTGTGTGAATTTATATGTCATTAAAGCAGAGTAACAATAGCCTAGAACAATGATATACATTTAAAAAGAAGTTTCTCCTTAGTGAGAAGACAAATCATTCAATCCTTTTAAAAACATAGAGTTTTCCAAATTTATAGATGATAAATTATGAATGCATTAAATACATGTCTATAATATAAAAATTATAGAGCTTTTAGGGATTCTCCACTAAGTCTATGCTTGCTAATTTTAATGTTGATTCATTTTTACATTTGTATTATTCAGGGAAGGGAGTGTAGTCTCCTTTTGAGAAACTGTGTAATACATTATTAATAGTAGTTACAGGAAGTCAAAATTACAAATACAAAAGAATCACAAATGAAGATCAAGTAATGTGTTTGGAGTTAGAACATGTCAGGAAAGACTGCGGGAGCTTTGGTGGAAACCCTAAGAGGTTAGAACAATTACAGCAGTAATCCTGTTGTGACCTGTAGTATCTCTTGGAAATATTAGCTTCTCTTTTCATCTGGTTCCTGCTTCACAGGTGAAGTATGATGACTGTGAAGAATGGGGCTCCCTTGTCCTAAAGATAATACACAAAATTTTGAGTTTAAAAAAAGGATGTGTTTGAAATTACTAATCATCATAATAGAAATGTTTAAATGTGACAATATTCTAACTTTAGCTCTTTAAATTAATAAACATTATTGAAACATTTAAAATCAGGAGCTTTTCTATTTTTGGAAATATATACTTGTTCTTCCCATATATTTGACATACCACTGTGTCATACAAGCTTTTCCTTCTGTTCCTCAAACTCTGTCTATAACACTTCATGATGCTAAGAATTTATATCAAACTGGAATAGAAAGACAACACAAATTAACTGACTCTCATAAGATTTTAAATATGACAATTTTCTTATTCCTATTAACTAAGATGAAGTCACAGTCAAATAGATAAACTGTGGACTTGTTTTGATTTTTAAAATAGATTCCTTGTTAATGCAAAATACTAATTCTCATTCATGTAACCCATCATATTTCTTTAAATATTTAAAATCACTTTGGGAAATATATTTAAACTTACACAAAATTTAAGAAATAACAGGTTTCTATTAATGAAGAAAAGGAATTTTTATTATAGTTTAGTTTTTTTACAAATATATTTAAAATATAAAATAAACAGTAAGTTTCTAAACTTATTATTGAAAAACAGACATTTTTATTTCTGGATTAGGCATGATTCAAAACCCTTCTTTTTGTTGCATATTTTGAAATTAAATAGGAATCAATTAAGAGATAAAATATAGGATCAAATTTTGAAAAAAAAAAAAAAAAACAAGAAAACAAACTTGTAAAAAATTCAAAAAGCAACAAGATGTAAACTGGTAACATCCCACTGGAGCACATGGATATGGGATGGGAAGAGATTTACTCACCATAGAAAAATATATGTATATATTTGTATGTTTATATGTTTATGTATAACACATATATAAACATATATAACATATTTTATGTAACATTTTACAAACATATTTTATAAAATATATAAATATATAAACATACAAATATACAAAATACAAATATATTCAAATGCATATATATATATAATTGTTGAAGTTTTTGTATTGTTTCGCTCTGCTTTGTTGCAGTTCTGGGGAGCAAACCAGAGTCTCACTCATGCTAGGCAAGAGCTCTAACATTGATCTGTATCCCTAGCCCCTGTCACAGAAGATTTTATCAGGTACTCTGTCTGGTTCTCTTGAGGAAAGCAGCTGTATAGCGGCTGTGCTACTGCTCAGACATTCCTCCTTAAGATGGCTTCTACAGATAGACACTTTACTATATTTGTCTACTTTCTAAATTGAAACCCTAAGTCTTCATGCTGTACTCTGGAGCTGGTTCTGGAATCATATTGGACTAGCAGCAACCTTTATAGCATGTCCATGGTCCCTAATCTGGTTCTGGTTGATAGGTTCTTAACATGCTATTTAAAAGCAAGGTACAACATCTGTGGATTAGTCAAAATCATATTTCATCAAATCCAAAAATGCTTATTATGTGAAAGACACTTGAGTGAATAAGAATGCAAGCTACAGACTGTGAAAAAAATGCAAATAATTTATCTGACAAGGTTATTATCAAGGTTATTATCTTAAAACCTCAATAATGAGAAAACAAACCACTTCATCAAAAAGTGGCAAAAATATGAACAGATATTTCACCAAAGAGGATATAACAGAGAGAGAGAGAGGTACATGAAGCTGGTTTAACATAACTTTTACCAAAACAAAAAATTTAAAACAACATAAAATGTTAGTGTCATTACATGCTTAATAGTATAACTAAAATGAAATTATACTGACTTTATTAAGTCCTAGGAGGTTGTAAAACAAGTGAATATCTCATAAATTGCTGGCCAGAATATACAATTATAGACATTCTGGAAATTCCCTTGGCATGATTTATGAGGTTGCTTCTCTATATTTATCCCAAAATAATTTTCTATAAGAAAAAAATTTTAATGATATTTTGTAGACTATTTATATTGCCAAAATGAATAAGAATCCAAATATTCCACCAGAGGCTAATGAATAAACAAATGGAGAAAGATGGACAATTGATTGAAATAACATCCTACAATATAAAATGAGCACACTTCTGATAGATGCAGTAATTTGAATAAATTTCAAATGCATTATGCTTAGTGAAAGAATCTGGTCTTAGAGAGTGTATATTGTATCACTTCATTTTTATTACATCATTGAAAATTAAAATATATAAAACTTTAGGTTGATAAGAATTGAGACTAGGTTGCCAGAAGTTATGGGGAAGCAAAGATTATTTATGGAGGTAATAGAGCTGTTCAAGTGTCATAACTGTGGTTATTACACTAACCTATGCATGTGTTAGAAGTTGTACAACTACAAATGAAAAGGAAAAGTCAATTTTACTTCCTAATTTAAAAGAAAGTAAATAATGAAATAAGAATGATATTTCATATAAGCATTTAATTCACCTTGTTAAAATGTTATTCTGAGTTGAAGTTATATAGCCATTATTCCTCAAGTGTCAAAAGATTCTCTGAAGAAACTTTTTAAATTGACAGTTCATAATAATTTCTTGTGAAATTTCAGCTAGATATTCAGTAATCTGTCTAATAGAAAAAGTTTAGAGAATTCAATATAGCAAAGTGAGGACATAGGTCTTGAGACAAGATAATCAATCTGGTCAAAGCAAACAATTGTGACAAACTACTTATCACATTAACGTTCCTTATTTCCTTTGATTGTCAAAAGGTAGCTAAATTTTATCTTTAGGATATTGGCTAAAGATAGAAATCTACAGTTACAGATCAGTAGTGACACTTTCCCCCTATATTTTCTGTTATTGTCTTCTCTTATTTTAACTATTCAGCAGAAAAAACTTTGTTGTAAATATTTTCTGCTTTCCCTGACGACTGCAATGTGTACCAGGTTACTTTACCATAGGCTTTTTTTTCTTTCTTTCTTTTTTTTTTTGCTTTGTAATTTTTATTTCATTCATCTTTAATTCTCTTTAGTTAAAAAAAAAAACTATCATATTAAGCCCAGACTGCTTTATTTATATAATAAATGTCAATAAATATTTATAGTGTACTTATTATCCACTCAAATTTATTCACAGCAAAAATACATAATATTTTCACATTTTATATGTGATAAAATTAACCAAAATTCTTAAAGCTCATAGAGTCTAATAGAAAATATAAAACCTTATTTGGGTGTTAGCAGATTGTTTTCTTCTATTGTTCCCTAGTGCATACTTATTTTATATAAATATATATGGATAATTATATATAATGTACCATCTTTTCATATTTTTTGAAAGAATTAGATAAAATATATTTTACCACAGACCTGGAAAAATAATGTAAAAAATAAGCCAAATATTCATCTAAATTAAAAAAAAAAACAGGTTTTAAAGATACTATAATAATTAAATAAATGTGACAAAAATCTTATTTAAAAAATTTGCCCATTATTGACCTGATATAGAAAATATACTTTCATTGTGACAACCAAATAATTTCATGGAAATGCTTAAATGATGTAAGATTGCTGAAATCCAGACTAGCAAGTGCCTTTCTTGAGCTGTTCAAATTGAGCTTTTCTAAAATCCTCTAAGCAATTCAAATCTAAAAATAACCTAAATTATTCAGATCTTTAATAATGTGCAAATACAATTCCATCCTTTCTAAGCTCTAGGTATGTGATAATTCCTATCATTTTTCATTAAAGGCTGTTGGATTTTGAACATTTAAAATTCTAATCTCATTTCCACAAAGGGATGAAATAGCATTAAAATCGATCTCAAAGCAGATCACACATTTCATCTGCTTGGGGGAAGGACACACTCCAGAAGCCTCTGGCAGAAGGAGTGGAGGAAGAGAGAAACACGACCGATATGCCACCAGGAAGGTTGAAGATGCTCGGGCATCTGCACTACATGATATCAAAACAAAACAAAAAGTATGCAGAAATTATCCTGTACACTGAAAATTGAAGGTTTTTTTGTCCATTTATTTCCCTTAGGAAGGTTTATAATTTTTAAACTAACTATTGTAACCTATTGAAAAACAATTAAAAAATGCATAATATACTTAATAACATTTGACAATTTAGATAAAAGTGAGAAAATGTTTTATATATCTGAAATCATGAGAGTTGAGGAATATGATCTTACCAACCTAAATGGATTAGAAAGCAAATAATGTCTTTGTGTCAGAACAATTTTACTTTAAAAAAATTGTTGAGAAATATCAGTTACATAATTTACATGTGGTTTTAATGGTCAGACTAATATAAGTAAATACCAAACTATATAAACCGTAGCAAATATTATCAAGCATAGTAGTTACTATATTATTTCTTTTTGTTTTGAAATTCAATCTCTCTACTTTTTTTGTGAGATTAATATATTTAAACTATCAAAACATTCCTTATGATTCATTTCCTGAGGCTGAGGCTGACAAACCTTATTAGCAACTGTACTTACTCTTTGCTAACTTTCAGAACTATGATTTCACTTTTCTTCAATAAGTCTTCTCCCTCTAACTTTGAGAAAGGTAATGTGAGGCCACGACAAACTCCTTACAAGACAGAAAAAATGCAGACAGTTCAGCCTCCTTGCAATTTCAGTGCCTTGCAATTTCAAACCAAGAAAACCAAAGTACCTGGGAATTTTTCATTTCAGTTATCTTCTCTCAGCCTATATGATGAGGCTCTTCATTCAAGTGACACCTATTATTGACTTACAGTTGTGTGCACCTGAGTATTGAGTGTATAACCTAAACAGTAGGTCTTCCTCGCTCTTTCAAATATTTCATCAAAAATATGCATTTAGAATTATTCAGGTGACATGAGGAAACTTAGAGTCTGTCTAAGAATCTAATTATAGGTGCATAGCTTTTGCAAATGCTTCAGAACGTTTAGATGGTTACCTCTCTTAAACTTTACAGTAAGTAAGAACAATTTAGGATGATTTTTTTACGGTAAATATTTTTAAGCAGTATAACACAAGGCTTAGGTATTGAGCCCAGAATCATCTTAGAGAGTCAAAAACAACTAAGAAACACTGTTCCAGGAATTAATTTCTTCTTTGTGCCTGTGTAAGGAACATAGTTAAGGATCTCTGTTACGGTTTAAATCTGAGGTGTCTCCCAAAAGCTCAGTGTGAGAGAATGAAAGGAAGTTTCAAGTGACATGTTTGGGTTATGAGTGGGATATTTTTTAACCTTATCAGTGCATTAACTCCCTGATAGGCATCAACTGGGTAGTAACTGTAAGCAGGTAGGGTATGGCTGGAGGAGGTAGATCATTGTGGGCATGCCTTTGGGTTTTTATTTTGTCCCTGGTAAGAAAGACCTCTTTCTGCTTCCCAATTATCTTGTCCTGAGTTGCTTTTATTTACCACACTCTTCCATAATGATGTTCTGCCTTACTCAGGCCCAGAGCAATGGAGCCAACTGTCTATGTACTGAGCCCTTGGAAACCAGAGCCCCAAATAAACTTTTCCTCCTCAAAACTGTCCTTGTCAGGTCTCTTAGTCACATTGGCAGAAAACCTGGACAACTTTATCAAAGAGATTACAATTTTGAAATTTCCCCAAATTCTTAACAATGACATTCTCCTTCTGTCTCCTCCCTCTCCACTCTAAAGCAGCTCCTTTTCTCATTGTCTGTGGCAACTACTGTCCCCTTTGATCCATAAGCTCCCATTCCACCTCTAATTTTGTGTCATGACTTCTTGTCATAATTTGTTTTGTTTGAAACAAAACCAATGAATGTGGACATAAAGAAGATATTCCTATTTTAGGTTAATTAAGAAACAGGGAGATGTTTAGCAGGTAGGTATAAAGTCTGGGATTTAAACCACTCACTGGGTCTGTGACCTTAGAAAAATACTTATCTCGTTTTAACTCAGTTTCCTGTCCTCGAAAGTTGGGTAATGGTCATTTGGGCTTATTGAACTGCTTTTGCAAGATAAAATATAAGGAGTAGTATTGTAGTATATGCTCATAACATGTCCTCAAAAATAGCAACTATTTGTTTTGGTAGTTTTTTATTGTTTTGAATTTTAAAAAATTATGTGTTGTTCATCAAACTATGTAATAAATAACAAATGCATGGCCACAATTACAATTTATTCTCTAAAACTGTCAAAATCCTGAGTTTTCTTCTGGTATGTCTCTACAAACCATCCTTTTCTTTCAAAGCTAACTATAGACATAGACATGGAATCAACTGGGGCTGTGTCTCATTCACCCTATCAGAACACTTGTCTTTATCTCTAGTCCTCCTTTTGCCCTTCAGAATAGGAGTTTGAGTTTCCAATTAAGGTTCTATGATTTACATTTTAATCAGAAGCACAGAGCTCAGAGGTTTTCAATATTCAAGTATAGTTTTGTCCCCCGTACTTGGCATTAGGGATCATGGCCCTTGCTCTGATATTATGGATTTCCATGTTCGCTGTCCTGGTTTCCTCAGAGTGTCAAAGAGGTCATTTTCTTTTCACCTGCCATGTATATCTTTTTTGAAATCTGTCACGTTTTTCAGGTCTGTTTGAATCCAGGCAGCTGATGATCCCCTTGTGGACATCCATGAGTTTCAATTTTGAATGTTCCATGTGATAAAGGCTATAAGCAATTTTCAGCCTTGGTGTATGTCTCAATCAGTGGCCCAGCAGTTTCTCAGACTATAACAGCTTGAGGTTAAAGATTCTTCATTTTCAGGTTCACAGGAACACATCAAATTTAAACCACTGGTTAGATAATCCCTAGGCTAAATTGATCTAAAACTTCTCAAAAACTTGTACTGCTGAACTTGGCTATAACAGTTTTTAGGAGGCAAAGGAATGGGAGTCAATTGTGAATTTAAGAAGTGATATGGGGGCAAGGTTATAAAGAAAGAAAATGTTCATTTCATTAAATAAACGTACCTAATGGAAATGGAGAGGAGGTACAGTTGCAAAGCAGAGACTTGGGGAAGCAGCAAGTTAGCATGAAGATGCAGCTGTTGCCTTTCACACACCAGTGCAGTTCTTCAAAAAGCTGACTGAGAGTTCTTTCTCATTCCAGTTCCTCATGCCCATGATGTGTTAAACTAAGCTTGGCCTAACGTTGTCCCCATACTGTGGAGATAAAATTTGGTCCAAATTGGCCTCTCTTGATATTAAACTGTACCTCATATTCCATGTAAACAAATAGTAATGTAAAAGCATGCACCTGTAACTAAGCAGGTGAATCTCATCCTATCATAATAGTTGAACTTCAACCAATCACAGGCTGCAAACTGACCAGAACACATCTATGAAAAGCAAATGTCATCTACTACAGCAAGTCAGGGTGTTTCTGAATATCATTTTCTTTTCTCTGGCTTTATATGCAGTCTGTATATGTGGTGGGGTGGAGATATCTACACAAAGTTTTATCCAGTATACTTTTATCCAGTATACTGCCAGGTTCTAGAACTTGTTGCTTGGTCAAGTAAACTCTAAGAAATATTATTGTTCTCAGTTCTTTTCTTTTAGCACATAGTTTGCTCACAGTACCACAGCATCTTTCTTGGTCATTCAGAATAAGACCAACTCTTTAAGTGACCTATATATCCCCTCATTGTTCTCAGCAATGTCTCTGACTTCATCTCCAGCCAGTTTCTCTTTTGCTTTTTTTTTTTTTAAACCGTACTAGATCTTTTAGTTTTTGTGAATATGCCAGGTAATTTTCTCCTTTAGGGACTTTGCACTTGCTGTTCCTCCTGGCTAAATATCTATCATTCAATCATCACCATCTATTGCTTTTGTGCTTTGTCTAATTTTTTGCTCACATATCATATTTTCAGTGAAGTTTCCCCTAAGTTCACACCCTCAATACTCTCTTCCACCTTTTCCTATATTATTGTATTCTTGTCAGTATATGATACATTTAACTTATTCATTTTTTTTAAATTTTGTGACCCTCTTCCTATCTCCCTGCCCCCCCCACAAAAAAAAGAAAAGGAAAACAACAAAATTAGGGATTTGTCTGTATTATTAGCTATGGAATTACTTAGAAACTATAGGTACACAATTAAAAATTAAATTTAAGATGAATTGCAATTTAAATTGGTGATCTCTTATAGATACAAAACCACTTTACTCACGCATACTCCAAACCTGATCAATTTGATTATCAGTGAAGAATGCTGCTAGTGAAAATTGCTTTCAAGCATACCTACTTGTTAACAAGGAAGGTGACATTGGGGTTGAGTGGGAGACATTTGGACCAAGGGCACACTCTTTCCATGTTTCTACTCTGCTGCCTTCAGTAGTACTTAAAAATGCTTTCACAATTCCAAGAAGGATACACAAGACATTTTTACTTGTTTTCAGATTTCATTTACCTTCTAGGAAGTAAACTGTCTCCATTATTATAAATTGGTCACAGCGCACTCATAGATCATGTGTTGCATAATGAGTAAAAATGTGAGAACCACATAGGACAGTCATGAGTCATCCATGGGGCTGGCTGTACTAGCTTCAAAATAAGGAGGCTCCATTTGGGACACGATTGGGATAGATATCTTGTAGATCACCTAAGGTCTAACAAAGTTTATGAAGAGTAGCATTCTATGATTGGTCCTTATTGAGCCTGTGCTGTAGATAAACAGACAATCTTTTACACATTTATTCATACTCATTGATGGTGTCTTTAAAAAATCCCACGAAATAGCAAGTTTCAAAATGAAGTTTTAAAAAGCTAGTTGCTGGACACATGACTGACAATTGAAAGATGAGTTCTTGACAACCATGGAATCAACATTGCCAGAACTTATAGATTTTTATTTCATGTTATTTATTGACAATGTGGAATGGTGACAACCAACTTGCATTTTGAGTTTTCAGTCAGTCACATGCTTTAACTTAACGCTGCCACCTTGAAGTTATATGACACTGGAAAAATCACTTCTCTAAACTTTTCTATAAAGTGAGGTTTAATTAATAGACACCCTTCAAATTTAATAAAAAATTAAGGATGATGTTTCAGCATACCTTTTTTTAAGCACAGAGAAGCTAAAGACAAACAAATAAGCTGTTAGATTGCCTGATACAATTATTAAAACACTTTATTGCATCACTTAATAAGCAATCAAATTTTAAATCCCTATTCTCAATATAATTTTGCACTGATCATTGAATACATACCATGGGTAGTGATGCAAAAACTTTATTCTATTCAAAATATTATCATTTGTGAAAAAAACTCTTAGATAAGATTTGTTTATTAATGTTGCAGGTATATTTTTAGAAGTGATGATCCTAATCATTTTATAAACCATCATTTGTATGCATATGAGAGAATTGCAGAGTGGGACCACAGGAGATGTAGGATTTGAGAGTTCTGAGTTCTAGTTACCTATAGCTATTTGACAAGTAAAATTTTCAGCATTTTAGTCTCATGATTTCTAATATGAGGACAAAGCCAGGCACAGTGGCACACACAATTAATCCCAGCAGCTCAGTGACTGAGTTCAATCCCCAGTACACTCCAAAAATATAACTAAAATAAAATAAACTGAGGACAAGTCTTCTGTAAATATCCCTGTTGATCAATCATCTATTATCTATCTACTTGGTATCTTGTAGGAGTTCAATAAATCCTAGCTGTTCGATTTGTGAATATACCTATATTTTTCTGCTTAACTTGGTGGGGAGAACTGATAGACTTTGAAGTGGGAGAAGGGGTATATATTCGAAGCAATTACTTTCTCATATATTTTCATAATTTCTAAATTGATAAAAATACTTGTTTCATCTTATAAATTATGATGGACAGAAAAATTATATTCTTCTCTTTTTTTATTTCCCTTTAAGTCTAGGTCACAATATCTGGAACATTGTAAGCACTCAAACATATTAACAATTTTTACCTATTTGAATTTTGCTCCCTTCTCAGTGGAAAGGCCCTTCATTGACGCACAACGTCAGTTGTAGGAAGGAGGATAGCTTCTTACTAAATGTGACCTCTGTCATAACAGGAATTGTTATTTTTCTCACATATCCATCATCCTCTGAGTCTTGTCTTTGTGCTACTGAAACCCCAATGCTGTCGATGTACAGTTTAATTTGTTTCAGAATGCGGAGGTGAATATTGTGAAATATTTGAAAACCTGATAAATTTAACTGATTAAAACCCAATGACAAATTGTTTTTAAAGAGCTATTATATAGAAATGATCTTATGAGTCATATGAAGTCTATTAAAATAATTTTGATATCCTCAGTGAGTTACATGCAATTAACTGTCTACTTAAAAATTTCATTTGAATTCTATATTAAAATTTAATTAACAGATTACACAGCATTGTGTCTTTATGTCATTACATGAATTATTTAACTTTTTCAAGTTATTTTAGATGTGAAATCAAAGCAGTTGATGATTAAAAAAAAGGCTCTGATTTATGGTCTTCTCTCTATCACTCGCTCTCTCTCTTTCTCTCTTTTGGTTTTAAAGTCATAAGGGTTTAGGATTTTTGATCAGAGTTATAATTAACATGTCCATATATTTTTAAAATGTTACATTAAACAAATATTAGTTAAGTCCCCTTAATAACCCATAGGTGGTGGGCTGGGGCTATAGTTCAGTGGTAGAATGCTCACCTTTCACATGTGAGGCACTGGGTTTGATCCTCAGCATCACATAAAAAATAAATAAAGATATTGTGTACAACTACAAATAAAAAAAATTAATAGCCCATAGGTGGCTTCAAAGGGTACAACGATTTATCCAAGCTATTGGAGTTAGATTTTATGATTTACAAAATAAGATGAAGTGAAACAAAACAAAATAAAATAGGTAGTTAAAGACTAGTGAGATGAAGGGAAAATGTAGTGAATTAAGGTCACAAATACAGGTAAAGACAAAAATATAGTTCTTGTGGACATAGAAAAATATGCATTAAAAGGTATGAAGGAAAGAGGATGAATGTGTGTAGAAATATCTCTATTTGCATTAAATTTTATTTTTTATGCAGGCTATATAAAAAGTCAAAAGTTGTGGTTGGCTTAGTTAAACATGCAGGAAGATTCCTGTCACTGAGTCACAATCCCAACCCACTATTGGTCCATTCTTTAAAGGACATCTTTAGGACATTAAGAAAAAAAAATTGAAAGACTTTATGTTTAGAGCAATTTTAAGATAACAGAAAAACTGAGCAGAAAATACACAGACTTTCCATATATTCAATTTCTAACACTCATTACTAAGGGCATCAGTAATGTCCTCTTAAGGGCATCTTAATGATAATTTATTGTTATTCACCTGGGTATTTCTAAATACTTCCTCACATTGCTACAGTTTATTCAGCATTTTGTTAAGACACAGAATGTTGCTATTTTACTTTTGTAAGAATAAATACGGATTAAACTAAGATGAAAATATAAGGGAAGAGATTTCATCTCCTTTTTCTATGAATATTTATGTTAGAAAACTTGTAATTATAAGGTCTTATCTAGTTTCTGAAATGTATATAAACCTTTTCAAAGGCTGATAAGCCTCTTACTAGGTTTTCTACCTATGACCCTCTTTCTCAGGAAAAGAGGAAACCTCAGTTTCACAAGCCTCAAGGAAGATGGCATCCTAGTAACTTTGGGAGGTCAGGATGGTCACATGAGTTTTCACCTTTACTTGGTTTATGTGGTGAATTTTATTAATTTAATTTCAAATGTTATAGCAATGACTTTTTCTGGGATATGTTTTATTCAATCATATCATATCATCCTTGGAAAAAACATTGTTGAATTCTATTTATTGATATTTTTCTAAGAAAGAATCCAATAACTTTATTTTATTCTAATTTTCTGATTTTGAAATATATTTCTCAGGTATTGTAATCATAGTTATCCTTGACATAATCTCAAAATGGATTGGGATGTACTTTTCCTATAGTTTTAAAAGAATTTCTGTAGCATTGATACTTTTTCTTTCATGCATTTTTAATACAACCTTCATAGAAGTCAGATGGGCCTAGGATCTTAAATTTATTTTCCATTGAAAATATATCATTTTTTTTTGAAAGAGAGAGAGAGAGAGAGAGAGAGAGAGAGAGAGAGAGAGAGAGAGAGAGAGAGAA
>NW_025999961.1:10234257-10250301 GCF_001458135.2 Marmota marmota marmota
TCTCTCTCTCTCTCTCTCTCTCTCTCTCCCTCAACACACACACACACGCACACACACACACACACACACACACACACCACAGGTTATTTCCTGTACACAGTTGTGATAAAGTTGAGAACTTTCACCTTTTAGCTTATAGGAAGTACTTAACAATTTTTCTTTGCATATCCAAATTGCCCACATTATTAACTATTCTTCCATTATTGCATTTGGGGAGTATCAGAAAGTAAACAAGGGCCAGTTGAACACAAGCGTATTAGGACAGTCCATCTGATAACCAAAATGACTCTAAGTGACTATTGAGTGGGTAGCATATACATTGGGCAAATGGATGACTCATGACCTGAGATGGGTGGAGAGGGATGCTACAAGATTGCTTCCTGCCATTCAAAATGATGTACCATTTAAAACTTATAAATAATTTCTTGAATTTTTAATAATATTTTTAGACTATAATTCACCATGTGTAACTTAAATCATGGAAAATAAAACCATGAATAAATGGGATTGTGTGAAGGAACTATTTTACTTATAGAATACACAGGAAAAAGCTAATACTCTACTTAAGGTCATCCCACTTCAAAGTTAAGCAAATGTGAGCAAAGATAATTTTTTAGTCTTGAATTATTCATGTATATAACTGAAATAATGATAAAAAGTTTGAGTTTTAAGACAGAAGAATTCTACCATACTTAAATTAAACATCTAACATTTATTTTATTGTCTACATTATTAAATGATGCTTTTTAATTTGCATTAAATTATATTATTGAAAACAGCTTCAGATGAACAAGAGTGAATATTATATTTTCCCCATCATTGAAACCCCAGCAAATGTGATCAACACTTGTTACGAACGAGTAATAACGTTTCTGCTAGTTATATAAAATAACCAACAATGTTCTAATATCAAAGTATATATAATTGATTTTTTGAATGGATTAAATTTGTTGTGAGAACAGATATAAAAGCTTGATAAGTGATTTTTTCTCTAGTTTTGACTTTCTGTTAGTGTTTCTCAAATCACCCTTTCTTAGTTCTCAACGTCATTTAAGCATTAATCATAGCTTTCTGAATAGTCTGACATATTAAAAAAACATTTCTTTTTAAATCAAATGTGAACTCTGCTCTCACATCCAAACCTCACAATTTCCCCTACTTCCTCCATTTAGAGCACTGAGCTTCTGATTTTGTCAGAGCCTAAAGAGTGGTAGTCATTCATTTATCATAACTTCCATTTTCTCACTCCTCCAGATTTGAAGAAATAAATATTACAAAATAAATAAACAAAATCTTCCAAAGATGCCCACGTAGAAATTCTTGGAACCCATGTCAATAAGCCACATGTGGCAAGAGGAATATTACACTGTGACAAGTTACCACCTTTAAGATAAGGACATCATTCTACATCATGTGAGTGTGCCCATCTGATCATGAGAGTCCTTCAAAGTAAAGCAATTTCCCAGCCATAATCAAAGAGAGAAGTTGTTATTGCTCATTGACATAAGTGACATGATTTGGGATTGTATAAGATCAGCTTTTAAAGAGTTTCCTTCAGCTATAATGCTTGTTTGCTGAAACAGTGCAGGGGGGGATGGGGGGCGGGATGCAAACCTTTCCATATTTAAATACATTATACTAAAATCAAGTTTGAATACATTCTAGAGTTAAAATAATAAAAGGTTATGCACAAGATGTTGTTGACAGATTCTTTCTATTGTAATATGTTTTATTATATTGAACAGGCTAAGAGAGGAACTCTACCATTAAACATTGGCAGCAAAAGGCTGATATTAAACCTAGTTCTTTCCCAGGCTTCATATTCTTCAAGTTCATCCTCTAGGTAACCAGATTGCAAGTGACTTTCCCTAAAGACATGAGAATTTCGATTAAAAACCATTAGCTGTTTCCAGGGACAATACAGTTATATTGAAGAAGAGGTCAGAAGGGCATGAGTGGACAGCTGTCTCCTTTCACCAGAAACAGGACCTTAATATGCAAGCACCACTGTGAAGTGTCAGGCAGTTTTCATTAACAGAAAAAGGTCTGAATTGGAGGAAACAAACTTTTCAGGGAGTGGGAAAAAATGCAAAGAACATAGATCATATGAACTGAAGTGATAAAAGCCAGTTTGTGGTGCTTAGTCAATATACTTTTTTAAGTTCCATGTTCTTGTATGCCATGTTATATGGGGAAAGAGTCTGCTTAAGAATGCTAAAACCAGTTTCTAAAACACCAATTCCTCAAACTAGCTTTTGCTTTTGGCATAAATTGGAGAGCCCACATAAAAATTCCTTTTATGTCTTTTTATTGTAAAATAATTTTGAAATGTTAAGCTGTGTTTTTCTTTTTCTGTTTACTACTACAAGATGACTACAATGGAGCCCAATAAAACAATGTTCAAAGGCAGTAATAAACTTGTCATATGAATGGATGATACAAAAATTCCATTTCATTCGTATTAAGATTTTCATAACTTCCTTGTCTGGGAAGAAACCAATATTAGCACCGCTGGGAATCAAAGTACCTACTTGAAAAAACAGCAGAAACAGTAGCAAGGACTGTGGAAAGATTGAACATGAAAGGGATAGATTTAGAGAATCAATCAACAGGAAACTGTCCAACATTCTTTCCCTGAAGAAAAACCCGCATACAATCCTGCTGTCTCTATTATCTAGCTTGGAGCAGCTCTCACAGTGGGTCCAAACTTTGTTTACTTTTTGATTCCCTCCCCCCCTTTCCACCTGCTGTTGATTCCTGGCAGGATGCCATGAGGGTATTTAAATCCTTTTAGATCTCTGTCAAAAAAGAAAGTGCAGTAAACTCCATTGAAATAGAAACTATTAAGACATCTTTCATGTGAAACAAGGCAAAAAAAAAAAAAATCATGCTAAGAATAAGCCATTTGGGAAAGGAAATGGATAGTTCTTAAGAGTAGCTAAATGATCTGCATACTCTGGTATATTGTGCCAAATTATAATAGAGCAGCAATAATAATATCATTGAAAGTTGTGTAAAATAGTTTATCATTCTGTGCCTGGTTATTCTAGGACAGTAGATGTATGCTAAAACAATCCTTTAGTCTCCTGTATTTTTAAACCACAAAGTTCTAGTAGCTCTACAAAACAGAAATGAGTTCTCCTGTTTGGGCCCTATGATTGTTTCTTTATGATAAGATAAAAATTTTACTCATATTGCATTTCAGATATTAGGTCATTTTTTCATATAACTTAATAGTTCTTTGTGATTCCTCACTTTTCTATGGAAGTGATAAAATTTAAAATTGACCGCTATATCTTGTTCCCTTTCAGTATTAAAAAAAGAAAACACTGTGCAGCTTAAAACAATATTTATCATATAAATTATAGACATTCTTCCAGTATGAAACATGAATCCTTAATCTTGATAATTACATACATTTTCTTTGTTCACAGAGAAATACCCTCAGGCTCTTATCTGGATTTACTGGAGTGGGAGCTCAGTAGTGTGATGATTTCTTCTTTCAGGAATATGTCTTTGAAAGGGATCAAGAAAGCCATAACCAATCAATTATACCTTATTTTTGAAGACACACAAATACAAATACACACACACACACACACACACACACCACTGGTAGAGCTTCTCCTTGGAGAAAGACAAAAAGAAATCGATTTAAAAGACAGAGGTGGAGTAATTTAATAATTGAAATGTGTGCCATGTCGTGTTTCCATTACAATCTCTTATTGCTCTTTCTTAACATCTGAAAATAAAAATAGAATACTGTAGTGTTTCTTCCCAGAGGGGAAAGAACCTTTAAAAACTATGTACAATGTAGCTCATATGACACTAGGAAAAAAATAAATCATTTAAATAATTCAATTCTCTTCACTAAACTTTACAGAGAAGCTGACTCACATGGGCTCTACCATCTGTTTGGGCAAACTTATAGATTTGGTTGAAAAATACAAATAACAGAAATTAGAACATTCATCCACCTGTAAACCATTTACTAACTTATGTCTTTTTTATTTTTGAAGCAGAGATTCTCTTATGACAGAGTCTGGAAGCAAAAACATAAGGAATGACAATCATATCCTTCACTTAAGTCATACATTCAGGCCAGCAATTACCTATTTTTGTTTGTGTAGCAGATTATTTATTCAGGTGTTTGTTTTTATTCACTGATCAGACTTTTTTTAAATTATGGGTAAATATGAAACATTACATGTTCTAAAAAACATTTAAAATTGAAGTATATGTTTAGTTATATCTGTTTGTTTTAATGCAAAAGAATGTGTCCCTAATTAAAAATCAGACATCTTTTCATTAAAGGATTCCAACCAATTTTTGTAAATAAATATTGCAAACATTATAACTGTAATATGATAGTCAGCAAGATGCAGACAATAATAAGGGGAAATTGACTCTGTAAGGCAAATAACACAATGTTTATATTTTCTTACACCTGAATTTGGTACTGGATCCTTTGCAAATTTCTCCTTGATATGAATAGTCTTGTACAAAGGTAATTTGAGACTGGCCAAATTACATAACCTAAGGGCATCAAAGTTTAATGTCATCTCTTCCACTATCCTTAAAGTGTTTCAGTGATATGCATGGTTCATTCAATTTAATGATCTGGGACAATGGGAATGGGCACTTATTGGTTTGCAACTTTCCATGGGTAAGTCATTCATGAGTGCAGGAGGACACGAGCCAAGTATCACCATTCTCCTTCTTACAAAAAGCTATTAAGCCAAAATAGTGTAAATATAGAAATGTACTTTAATAAACTGTGTTTTCACCCTGGATCCACTTCAAAAGGTGAAAGCAAAGCAGAATAATTTCCTAGCAGTACATCTTAACCAAGAATTATTGATATTTTCTACTTTAAAACATTTTTAAATGGTTTGCTTTCAATACACCAATGAATCTGATATTGCAGCCACAATGATGCTATGAAAGAAATATGGATTAGGAAATAATCATAGAATTGCTTTTTTATTACTCCTGACAAAATTCCTGACATCAATCAGAAACAGCTCTGAGGTAAAAGAAGTGATGTGTGTAGTAATGCAATACTGTGGTTTAATTTTGTTTATCATTCAAAAATAAAACTGGAAGCAATGTAGGATATAAAAATGGAACTATTCTGGGATCACAGAATTTCAATGTGCTAAATGATTCTGAAAGCAAGTTTTTTATTTTTTATTTTTTAGCTGGTATTGCTTAAATTAAACTTTTTTTTTTTGCCAAATTGGGATAAGAAAATATACAACTGTGACAAAAATAACAACTTATAATTTTTGCACATTTTACAAATTCTTTTACCTTTATAACAAATTAGTCTAATAACTTAAACATTTATTTCATACTCTTCGAAAGCAGACAGTAAGAATTTTGTTCTTTCTTGTTTTGGAGAATTTATTAGCAATGGCATATAATAAAAAATTGATTTTAAAGTTCTTGAAAAAGATACATATTGTTAGCATGCTGTTCTACAGCTAACCTGTGATATTTAATTCTTTACCAGTCTCATCCTGCTTCTATTTGAATGTCAACATCCAAACTAACATAGAATTTAAAAATTTTCATGCAGTATTTATTTGCTATATCTATAAAATATTGCAATGCTTATTCCATATGGTATGTTTAGTTTGTTGCTTATAAGTTCAATTTCAGGAGTCAGGTCTACCATTTATATCTGAATAGTGAGCTTGTGAAATGTTAGTTAACTTCTCTACCTTAATTTAATCATTGTTATTAAATGATTATGATAGGACCTGCAAAAAGCAAACAAAAACCAGAATCAATATGTTGTGATTTTTAAATCAAACATATGAAATCACACATATGATATATATATATATATATATATATATATATATGTGTTTTAATTATTTACTTAATAAGTATGATATGAGTAAATTCTATAGCTATTGTTTATTATTGTAAAAAATGATATAAATAGCAACAACAACAAATTTCTGCTCTCTTAAATGCAGGATAATATCTAGGATATACAATACTTAATTATAAGTTTACTTTGGGTCCCTTAGCTAATATTTTCAGTAACAAGTATCTGATTTAATAAAATTAAGGCCATTAAGAGTTGAAGTGTTCTACAAAGAACTTTAGAAAACTTAGTTCATAAGGGACTCAACAAATGAAAAGAGTGCTGCTCTTCACAATAATGTGAAATGTTAATTCAATGGTGTAAAGAGGGTTTTAAAAATTATGGAACAATTAGGATAGTGTTTATTTTCTTCTTTAGTGATTTAGATTGTGTGAGTTTGCCAAATTAATAATTATCCATGACTCATAAATGTACGCAAAAAATTTAAAATGTATCCCCTGTAGACTCTAGAATTAATTGACTTCATGTGGATATAAATTAATACAAACTTTGTAAGTTCAAATATGTTGCCTCTATAATGCTAATGTTGAATAAGTATTTCAAAGATAGGTGTACACCTATTTTAATTTAATCTGTATATGTAAGAAGTCTGAATTTTTTATGAATAAATAACTTTCAAAGTATTGTACCATTGGATGTTACACTATAAAATACATTACTGCCATTATAAAAAATGAAATGGAATTATATATACCTCCTTCTTTTTCGGGATCAAATGAATAATTCAAGGTAGTATAATGGTGATACACTAATTTTGTGAAAACTTATATACTCCAGATCTCTCTCAGGTATTTTAGTGGTATGCAAATACATCTGAAGATTCAGAAAAAAAGCTTTTAGGACTTCACACATGGTATCAATGACAGCTAAATCCTCTGGGGAAAGAACTGAGGCAGGTTTTATTAATAAGTTTAAAATGTTATAATAAGTCTAGTACCACTGGCTGTAGAATATTTTAATCAGAAATTCTCCTTTAGGTTTGTTCATAGAAAAAGCCTCAAAGCTTTAAAAAAGAAAATCCAAATACCAGAAGTTCAATAATCTCTCAAGAGAGAAAAAGGGGCCTAGAAGTCTGTTCATTTAATGTTCTAATATGATCCAGTAAGGTCAGTATTTTAGTCAGCTTTTTTGCTAATCTGACTAAAACACCTAACAAGAACAATTTTAAAGGCTGAAAATTTATTTAGGGCTCATGATTTCAGAGGTCTCAGTTCATAGATAGCTGACTCCATTCCTCAGGGTTCCAGGTGAGGAACAAAACCATGCTGGAAGAGTGTGGTGGAAGAAAGTGGCTCAAGACACACTCCACTCCAGAGAGCAGAGATTGCACTCACCACATAGAAAGCATACACTCCAAAATCATGCCACCGATGACTTGCCTCTTCCGGTCACACCCTAACCACCTTCATTCACCATTCATTAAATCCCTATAAAAGATGAATTCACTAATTGGGTTAAAGCTCTCAGATCCCAATCATTTCACCTCTAAAACTTCTTTCTGCTTTTGGGAGACATCAAAAATCTAAACCATAACAGCAATCTGAAAATATAATCAGAAGGGTCATTTAAGGTCACCATCTGAAAAAGGGAATTAGGAAATGCATAAGAATTTATACATTTCAGATAAAAACAACATAGATATTACAAATCTGGAGATAATTGCATTGACACACATGAAATTTGGGAGAGTAGCAAAGGGTCAAGCTTTTTGTGAAACTACTGCACATAATTAAATTGTGTAAATCTCCTGAGCACCTCTTTGAGAAAACCTGCATTAATGACTCACCATTAATAAACTACTTCCTTAAGTCGTATTGTTGTTTCCATGAATACAACTTTATGTAGAAACCATGTCTGTGCTAATTCACTTCTGATGAGGTTATTATACTGGGTCCTGCAGTTGGGTTTTATTTGAGAACTTGAGCTAAATTAGTACAGTATATTATCCATACTGTGATTCAGTGTTATATTTCCAAGGTTATAGACTTTATGTTTCTATCCTTGAGCAAGAGCTGAATTCCTTTCTAGAAGCTCTAAAGAAGAAGGTTCATTTACTCATTCTGTCAGGCAAAGGACCACATTTCCTTGCTGGATGACCGCTGGGGGCCACTCCCGTCCTCTAGAGGTTGCCAGATTCCTCAGCTCATCCTTTTCCTTCATCTTGAAATTTGAGGAAAGCAGCCTAAATCCTTCAAATCTTTTGACTCTTCTCCAGTAGCTGTGTTTTTCTTTAATGCAGCCTTCGTTTTCCATTTTTAAGGTCCTCTGTGACTAGGTATAAGATTTATAAGGATTTGTGTGATTATCAAGGAGAATCTCCCCAGTTTAAATTTCATTAATTTAGTTCTTTTGCTTACATGCAAACACATGTAGCAAACACAGAAGTCTCATCAATAATTTCTGGGGACAGGAGGCAAATATACTGCTCAAGAAAGCATGTGACCTTTTTGGTAGGAACAGGCAATTGTTCCTTAATAGTTGAGGTTCAACACTTGGTAAATATGCAAAACAGAGTGGACTTTTAGACAGTGGTGATCTTGCTTTTGTTTGAGTTTTGGCTGATTTGAGAAAAGAGGATGAGGATGCTCACAAAGAAGTACAATTCATTATTTTTAAATTTGCCATCTATTCTTGAAAGTCTTCAAAAATATTTGGTTTTTAAACTAAAAATAGTATTCTGATAAATGCAGAAGTAATAAAAAAATGAAAGAAAAAAGTAGAGGGTTAATTTGTATCATATTTTTGCACTTGGTTGCAAGTTACAATGTTAGAAAAGTTGTCCTGTCATAACAACAAATGCAGGATTTTTATTTCTCAGTCATACCTGTGATAGTCACATTTTCATAGGACTTAAAATATGGCCAACTCTTAATATTTTTGCTGTAGGAGTAATATTTAAACTATTGCTTATATGAAGAATGGAAAACCAGTTAACCTACACAATTAGGTAAAGTAACTCACTAACCACCAATCGGTGGCAATAAAAAGAGAAAAGAATTAGTTCAGAGAAAAAAAATCATGATTCTCTAAATGTATTAAAAGTAAATTTCTATGCATACAAGAATAATAAAAATATAAAAATTTCTATGTGTTTGAAATTATAACTATCAATTTTCACAGAGACTTCTTTGAGTCTAAAATTTAAGAGACTTTGCCCTTTCACAGACTGTAAACTTAATCAACAATATTCTAACTGCTGTTGTTCCACTCAATTTCAAGGTAAAATCTACAGACTTCAAAGTAAAATTTAAAGTCCTGGGAAATCAAAGTAAAATCCAAAATTAAAGTACCACATGATTTAGTCTATAGTTTTTCTAGATTAAAATTCATGAACATTGGCATTATCTCATGTGGTATTGTTACCAGATATTTTCTTATTGTCATAGCTGCCTACCAACCTATTTTTTAAATGAAGAAATGAAGAAAAACACATGGAATGCATGATTATATTCCATTTGCAAATTAAAACAGATGAGGAAAAAAATAATTTTGAGAAAACACTGGGAGCTTTCCTAAGCTTTGTTGTGAGTGTTTATAGAAACCCAGTTGTACAGGCTAAGACAACATAACTTCACTTCAGACAAGCTAGAGGTGTCAGACAATTGAAAGCAGAGTGCAGCTTAAAAATTAGATACATAAGAAAGTCCATTGAACAGATATCAGTCAACCGCTTTGCACACCCATTCATTTTACATAAGACCATATGCATAGAATTCATGAACACAGAGACTATTATGACAGGGATTGAGGTCATTTATAAACTCAATAAAATGGACTTTGTCTTGTCAAGGCAAATGCTGCTAGTGTCACTGGTGTGTGTGAACATATCCAGAACAAAGATCAACATGAACACACAATATGAAATCATTTCTCAATACATCAGCCAGAAACCAGGTTGTACATTGTTTATATTACAAAAATTTAATCATGGAAGGGCAACACATTTTTTCTCCCAGCTGCATTTGAAACTTTGCCTGGATATGCTTTTACCTTTTTACTAGCTACACAGCATTGTTTCTAATTGCAGAGCTCAATTTGCAGAAAATGAAGATCAAGACAGAGTTTATGGTCATGAATTTCAAAGATATATCTGTATCCTAGCTAAGTTTATGTGACTGCCTGAAGGAACATGTAATGACCTTGAAGATTAGTTTTGGCTATAGAATGAGGGTGATGATTTAATATGGGGTTGGGAAAATGGTATATGCTCAGCATCATTGACCTGTATTCACCGTTGTCTCTACCAAAGCTTCAACTCTCAGGGCCAGGAGTCAGAGAGTGGAAATGATATGGCTCCTGTGAGAATCATGCTTTATGATGTAGCAATGAAATGTTTCCTTGCCACCTGTCCAGGTTGGACTCCTCATGCCTATCAACACACACACACACAAAAGAATTACCACATTGACAGGGGTAAATTAAGTGGGAAATTATATCCTACTACCAAAAGTTATTGGAATGCATAGGATTCTCTGGGCTGTTTTTTGTATTCCTCCATTATGATTTTAATGGAAAAACCCCTGACAAGTAGTTTTCCTAATAACTAATACCTTTTAGGAAAGAATATTGAGATCATCCTATTAGATAAAGAATCAAGACCAATTGAGGGGGCCCTCAGAAAAAAAAATAGAAAAAAGCAGTAATAATAAAAATATCTCAACAGTTAGGATCACATGATCAGTTGTAAGAAATGAGGACTCTAATAATAAATATCATTGCTTTATTTTTAAATAAATATATTAGTTTGTTTTCCTTTTTGTGTTCTTATTACCATACACTTCTCATATAACATTAGATCAAGTTTTATTTACATTTGAGTAACACAAACGTGATCAGGTGAACACAGCTATAATAAAAATGGACATATCCTTAAAAAACTCAAATAGGGTTTGGGGTTGTGGCTCAGTAGTAGAATGCTTGCATAGCATGTATGAGGCACTGGGTTAAATTCTCAGAACCACATATAATAAACAAAATAAAGGTTCATTGAAAAAATAAACATTTTTAAAGTACTCTATTAAAAAAGACTTAAATTGATCTATAGAACTTTATTTCACCTTGTGTTGAAATATTTATTGTATTGTGATTTTATTAAATGTAGTTATATCATGAAGAGATTCATTCAGATTACAGCAGTCATGATAGCTTTTAAGGAAATGACCATGCGGGTTTGATATGGTTTAAAGACATATTTTTAAAAGATTAAGTTGTTAATGTATATGTATGATGCTGAAAAAATACTTTGAGTTTGCATTCCATTATTTTCCTATTTATTATAATATACTGATATGCTAATTAAATTGTTTCATAATAATTACATTAGATTTCTTTAAATTTGGATTTGTTGTTACTTGGGCTTCCTTTAAAAATTTATCTCTATAGTGGCTAACTACACTTACATGTCTTATCTGTATTTTAATTACATATATTTTTAAAAATCCCTAAAAGAAAGCATTATTATATCAACTTTTCCTTCTTCAATTAAAAAAAATAAATTAATAAAATAACCCAAATTTTGTATGTAATCTTCAAATATATATTAATATTGGAAACTAATATACTATTTTGTAAGTGCTATGTGTTATGATTTATTACCTAATGTAAATCTAATCAATAATACACAATGTTTTAGTACATTGATTTATCTAATTTAATATATTAACAAATTATTATAATTAGAAATTAAGAATTGAATCATTTCATCTTATTAATATTTTATTTCATTTAAAAATTAAAACAACAGTTTCTATGGACATAATTGCACCTAATCAGCTAATAAGTTATCTTTAATATTTTTTCCCTAGAACTTTAGAAAGACCTTTTTTCCTTTGTTTTTTGGTATTTAAGTATTTCACTATGCTGCTTAGAAAATTTAAAAACTCCAAATATGAAAGTAATCATGATTTTAAAGCAGATTTTAAAGATATTATTAAGGTTTAGAAGTATAGCATGAGGTTGTTCCTTTTTTAGTAAATGCATATTTTAATATAAAATGTAATTTTATATATTGTACTTTTATACATATATTTTTATAAATATTATCTGAAAAATTCAAATAAAATTTTATCTACACCACATGATACATATCAGATATATCATTTGATCTTTAAATTGAGAACTTTTAGGTTCATCTCACTTCCTGACTGTTAGAATAATTATAATTTTCTTTGTTAGTTCTTTCTGTATATACATGTCTATCCAAACACATATATACATACACATATACATCTATTTAAATTTAGAGCTAAACGTATCAGATAACAAGTTCTTCATATGTATTACTGTTTGCAAAGAATACATAACTGTACGTTTCTCAATGCTCTTGACTTATATAGAATAATTGTAATCAAGTACTTGGTTAAGCATTGATTCACAGAGAATTGCTTCCATATTTTGCAAGGATAAAGGAGGAAATTCATACCCTAGTCATATGAATGTACTTATGTATTCGAAAGGTTTTTCTTGTCTTTTGTTTATCTACCAGGTAACACATTCACATATGCATTGAAGATCTTATTCTTAAAATTATGTGTCTAACACTGAATCATCCCCTTTTTGGGAAGAGTGGGCAATCTATTGAGATACTGAATTATTTCTGAGTATGTGAATGAAAGGATTGGGAGGACAATAAAGTTGAGACTTTTTAATAAATTGGAATACTACTCTCAAATCCACATTTTTACTTCCCACAATTTAAGTTACCAACAATCAACCCAGGTCTGACAATATCAAATGGAAAGTTTCAAATATAACTCATAAGTCTTAAATTGTGCACTGCTTTGAGTGGAGTGATAAAATCTCATTCCACCCTACACCACTCTAGGACCTAGATTCAGTTTTTATGCAGCTTTTAATTAGTATAATAAATAAGAAATAAAAAATATGTTTCAGATTATTTATCTATGTAATTGTAATCATCTAACAGCTGAGTATTTTTGCAACAATTTTATTCTTTTTTGATTAAGCTTTTGGCATTTTGAAGTAATAGAGAGTAATGTTTCTGCAGATATCCTAATACACACTTCCCCTAAAATTTAATAGTTTAATGAGCTGTCAGGAGTAAATCTACATCACACCATTTCTGGGACACAACTTTAATGAAATCATATGTTGGTAAATCCACAAAGATGTTGCCATGACAACGCTCAGAGAAAACCAATGGAATTCAATGTTAACAGATAATCTAGGATATCTATTAGTTAATTTCCTATAGTCACTGAAAAAAAATTAAGGCCAATGTATTCAGGAAAAATAGCAGATTTAATGTGTTTTTCTTAATTCATGTAGATATGTATTCTTAATTACATTTCTTTTGCCTGGATTTCAAATTAGTTCTGACATCTTGTAGATATTTGAAAATAGGTTTTCTTGGTAATTTTAGTTCTTTTGTTTCCTCCCTCAAATTATCTTTTCAGTAAGAAAAAAAATTAACTTGTATTTTGGTGAATAATTTGAATAGCCTAATTGTGCAGCAAATGGTAAAAAAAAAATAAGAAACACAAAATAATATTTTTTGTACTAATAAGAAAAAACATGGATTTTAATTGAATGAAATTGCATGGTATCCTAATTTGTATTTCTTTGGATTACAGACAAAAACACTCATAGACATCCATACAGATTTTTAATTCAGGTTGTTTGAATAATATTAAATATAGAAATCGTAGTCCTGGAAAAAAGGTACGTGTTATTTACCCTCAATTGTGAGCTATTTTTTTTTTTTTACTTTTTTCTTCATTTAATCTTGAGTATGTTGGTTGATATACGAAGTATGCATTATGTATTGAGTTTTACACATTTTTAAACTAATTCAAATAAAGGAGACCTCAGCATGAATTTCCTGGATTATAAAGACTTTTATACAGACTTTTGTGTTTCATTAATTAAAAACTCCATTTTCTTTGTATGTTGGCTGATTTTTAACTTATTACTAAACTTCAAGATTTATTTATTATAAAGTGAATACAAGGAAGTACTTCTCTGCCTATCCACATAGAAATTATAATTACTCTAAATTTGTCTCAAGACATGAAGAGGGGGAAGCTTCCTACTGCAGAGGAAAACAAATCCAAGATATTCAAAGTAGGAACTAAAATCATTTTGGTGAAAACTAGAATAATTCTAACACTTTTATTTTAGAATTTTAATGTATTTTATTAATAGGAGCAAAGTTTATTATATCTATGTTTAATTCAAGTAAAATTGTTTTTCTTACTTCCCTAATAAAAATGATGAAAAGAAAAAAATTAAGGATAACATATTTAGGGCAAAGAGTAAGAGAAAGTGCTAGAAATATGTATCCAGCTTTTTCTTGAGGATCTTAATGCAAATACGAGTTAGCCTGATAGGAGGTAGCCATTCATGGGAGGGGCATCTGTAATATGCCACATACATCTTTGAAATAGGACTCTTGGAAATATCTTGACTGCCAAGTAGCTGAAATTTTGTCAATTTGTTTTCAGATTGTCATGAAACTAAGTCTTACATTTTAACCTAACGTGAGGATTTAAAACAATCCTGAAATATGCTCAATATCATGAAGGGGCAACATTTTTTCAATATTCTTGAATACCTAGCACAATTTTGGCAATTTGTAGCTATTTAATGTATGCCTTATTAAACAAATTAACACAAATCTTTTGTTATCTTTTCCAATATCTTGATGTCTTCTCTAGGGATTACTAATGTACAGGTCTAGGAATGGTTTGAGTTTCATTTTTTACTTTCTAGAGATCCTTGTGACCAGCACTTGACTATTAAACTAAAGTAGTTTACCTACAATAATGTTTCTCAAAAAAGGAGGAATTAGAACCGTAAAATTAATCACATCTTTTAACTTAATCATCACAGATTACAATATACTTCAAGTTAAAAAAAAGACTATTAGTCATAGCCCCAAAAGTATTTATTTATATCCTTAATGTAGTAAAATAATCTTAGAAAATTTTCACCTTTTGGGCCTGACTTACTGCTTTTATTTTTGTATTATGAATTTTGTCTTTGTCATTATTTTTATTTTTGTAAACTTAAGGAATTCATATTTAAAACTTGGATCTCTCTCTCTCTCTCTCTCTCTATATATATATATATATATATATATGTGTGTGTGTGTGTGTGTGTGTAATTTCTCTCTCTCTCTCTCTCTCTCTCTCTCTATATATATATATATATATATATACACACACACATATACATATATATATGTAATATTCATGAATCAATCAATACTGATGAAATTTAACCATCAATATTTTAGACACATATTGGAATATGTTATGTTTGGAAAAGATATTTAAATGTCCTTTCATAAGAAAAAATTGGAATTAAAGGAAATAATTTTAATAATTTTTGTGTATATTCAATATTAATGATTTGTATATAAATACATTATTTCTAAATACATACCCATATGAATGCATTTTATCTGGGAAAAATAAAAAAATCCAATAGAAGACATTAGAAATAACATCAATTGAGAATTCACTTAATAGAGGACTTTACTAGATGTAGTTAACTGACTCTGTTTGGAAGAGACCCCATGCTATATATATTCCTACAGATGGCACAGTTTAGACAAGATCTTTGTCTCTAATCCCTTCTTCAACCAGGACCATTATCTGTTTTTAACTGTTTTGGAACGCCCACAGTGGCAAAATTTTGTAAGCAATGAGCTATAACGTCTTTAGTTTTTTCTCTGGCATGAAGGGAGCCCATCAAAAATCCAGAAGAAGTATGGTCCTGGTTATGCTTCTACCTCTTTTAAACAATTTTGCTCATCATTTGGCATTACTCACATAACAGGAATTCCATACAATCCACAAGGACAAGGCATAGTTGAAAGAGCTCATCAAACTATTAAAATGTACTTATTAAAACAAAAGGAGGGAATTGGAAAGGGGTATATATCCCCCAAAGATAAACTTAAAATAACCCTTTTTACTCTAAACTTTTAAAATTTGGATTCATCAGGGCTTAGTGCTGCAGAAAGACATTTGTATCCAAAAAATGTACATAAGCCTAAGGTACTTTGGAAGGATATTATAACAGGACAATGGAAAGGTCCTGACGCAGTGATTGTCTGGAGTCGGGGTTCTGTTTGTGTTTTTCCAAAGGGAGAACAGCAGCCGATTTGGATTCCAGAGAGA
>NW_025999961.1:10252824-10285816 GCF_001458135.2 Marmota marmota marmota
CATATTTTATTTAGAGACAGGGTCTTGCTAAGTTGCTTAGGGCCTCCCTAAATTCCTGAAGCTGGCTTTGAACTCATGATCCTCCTGCCTCAGCCTCCCCAGTCACTGGCATTAAAGGTGTGCACCACCGCGCCCAGCCAGGGCTTAATTTTTATTTTTCTTTTTTTATTATCTACCTTTTAGTTGTGTAGAGACACAATACCTTTATTTTATTTATCTTTATGTGGTGCTGAGGATCAAATCCAGTGCTTCACACGTGCTATGGAAGCACTCTACCACTGAGCTGCAATCTTAGCACTGACAGCTTAATCTTAATAATTAAAAATTCTGAACTCTAGAAACCTAGACTGGCTTTAAAACAATTGGAAATTTTGCCTTTCCAAATTTGATTTAGCACCTTCACAGGATAGTTATGCTAATTCTGAAACTTGTTCTAACTACTGTGCCAAAAATACATAGATCTTTCATTCCTTCCAGCAAGAGGAATGGATTCCATGGCAAATAAATTACAATACTCCAGAGGCTCTGTTTGGCTCCAGATGATTGGTTCTTGTAGATAACAACACACAGAGTCACTTGGCAAGCTTTTAAAGATCAGGTCCCAGGTCTAATACTCTGTAGTTTGACTCAGACATCAATATTGTTTAAAATGTCCCATTTGCTTTGCATGCACAACAATGGTAGTTGACCAATGTTCTATCCTTGTTGGATTTGCTAAGATTCCAGTCATTTTTTAACCAAAACCTGAACAGTTACTAAATAATAAAGGTTTTTAATTCAACTGCTACTATAATTTAGCCATGCACACTTCACCTGTATTTAGTTGTCACACAACACAGAGAGAAAGTTGCAGGTTGCCAGAGAGTTTAACAAGGCAGGCAAGAACTTGCTTTTCCCTGTTAGGCTAGTGCCAAATGACCTGGGCCAAGGTTTTAACTTTTCATTACAAGGTACAAAAATCTATATGCCACAATACAACTCCACTGTGATTTCTCCAAATATTGCTCTACTTTAGTGGTCACCAAGTTGTCATCTGGAAGTTAATGAATAGTGAAATCTGAGTCCCCCAAAATATTAGCCTCCAGTGGAGCAGTTTGTGTCTGATTTTTCCCACATGACAGTCCTAGTTCTGGAATTGTGCTTGACACATAGAATTTCACGTATGAATGAGATCATGTCTTTCTGTGTCTAACTTATTTCATATAAACTAATGATTTCCATGTCTATTCACATTGTAAGTACATACAATGTTAAAAACTATTATTTTCCTGGGGATGACAGTTGGGATGCTGAGATTTTTTTTTTCTTTCTCTTTTCTTTTATCATTCATAAGCCTTAAAATAATACATCCTTAACTACATGCAACCAAAAATCATGACAATGTGATATCATTCACATATGAAATCTGGAAATATTTATCTCACAGAAAGTGAGAGAAGAAAGGTGGTTACCTGAGTCCAGGAAGAGTAAGGAGAAGGAAGGGATGAAACACTATTAACCAATGTGTACTAGGTCCCAAGTGCAAGAAGCTCTGTTATGCTACTGAACAGTAGTGTGACCATATACGACAATAGAATATTATACATTTTGGAAAACTTGTAGTCTGTTATGAACAATATTGCTATAAGTATTCATGTAAAATTTTTAATGTGCATTACTTTCCTTCATTTCTCTTGATTATATATTCAGGGGTATAATGAAAGGTTCATAGAGCTGTTAGACTCTCTTCCAAAGTGGCTATGCCATTTTACATTCCCTCCAGCAGTGTAAGAGAGTTCAATATTTCACTGTTAAGATCAATATTAATTAGGGTAGTAGGTAGATATGCAAAATATTTTCTTTTTTAAAATGTTTTTATTCATTGTTAATGAATTTTTTTAAATTTGTTTATTTATTTGTATGTGGTACTGAGAGCCTAATCCAATGTCTTTCATATGCTAGGCAAGTGCTCTATAACTGAGCCACAATCCCAGCCCCAAAAATATTTTCTTATATTATTATTATTTTGATAATGTCACTTGTCATGACTCTCCATCATTTCTTATTTTGGGAATTTAAGACTTCTTTTTTCTTTTCTTGATCAATCTAGCCAAGGGTTTATCAATTTTGTTGATTATCATCTTATACAGTTTTTTTATCATCAATTTCATTATTTTTTATTCCAATCCTTTCTTAACCTTGATTTAGGCTGAATTTTCCCTTTGTTTTTTGAGTTGAAATATTAAAATATTTATCCACTATCCTTCTTATAATAAAATACATATATTCAGAGCTGTAAAATTCTGTCTAAACATTTTTAGCTACATCCATTCAATTAGGTAATGTTTTGTTTTATTTCCATTCAACTTAAAATAATTTTTACTTTCCTTTTCTTTATACCTAATAGCAACCAGGAAAACCCTCTATTTGATGTCAATGGAAGCTGAGAAGACAACCTGGAATTTAGTCACTTCAGAACAACATGAGAAAATAATGAGGATGTACCTAACACACTCTCTATCTGAATATATCAAAGATAGCCACCTGAAATATAGGGTGTAAATAAGATGCAGAAATACATAATAACGAAATGTCCATCTTTTCACAGAATATCATTTAACATACCAAGAACCAGGAAGACCTCAATCTGATCATAAAAATTTATATTCAGTATCTGATGACATTGAGAAAATAGAGATGTTTAAATTATTTTGAAACAAATTTTAAAAAGTAATCACAATATGAAGTATCAGAATATTCTGAGATTAGAGGGATCAAGATAAGTTGTGATAGTAGAAAGAATGAAGGAAGTTTTCTTAATATAAAATACACAATGAAAGAAATAATACTGGGGCAAGGTTTGTAGCTCAGTGGTAGAGTGCTTGCCTAGCAAGTGTGAAGCAATGGGTTCGATTCTCAGCACCACATAAAAATAAATTAATAAATAAAATAAAGGTCCACCAACACTTTAAAAAATATTAAAACAATCTTGGAATGTCAAGAAGGAGGAAGGGTTTCAATATACCCATATATGTTTAAACAATTGATTTTCCTTCTTGTCTAGAGTCATCTACATTATTATGAAGGACAGTCCAACCAAAATCACACCTTTTGTGACAGAGTTTTAAATGTGGGTAGAAGAAATGTCAAAGGGATGAAACCAGATATGATGTTTGTAACTTAATTTTGAATTACTAAAATGAAAATGCCATTTGATGATAATGATGATGATGATGATGATGATGATGGTGTACATACAATACAACATCCAGAACAATCACTAAAGTATTAATATTAAAAAGAAAATACAAGTTGAATTAAACCTCAGAAAGTTAGGAAAAAGAAAAGAAGAAAACAAAAATAGAGAGAACCAAGAGAAAACAAAGGGTAAAATACAAACTAAACTTAAGCCATGTTAACATATATGTTATATGCAAGTGATTAATATTCTAAACCATAGAGATTTGCAATTCAACATAAAAACTAAAGCTTTTTCTATAGATGGTACAGGAGAAATGAATATTTGTGTGGAAAAAAAAAAAGCTCTAACCTCATACCTTTAAAAACTAACTCAAATGGATAAAGAACTTAAGGCTAAAATGGGAAAGTATAAAGATAACAGTTTTTTTGAGATTTACAATGAGGAAGGGATGATTTTTTAAATATGACATTAAAATCATGATTCTTGAAAATGAGGTGATAAAAATATATTACACATTCTTCACTGAAATACATCCTATGTCATATTATATTCTATGCTATTATAAATGGATTTTTTAAAAAAAGTAAATTAATTGAATGGCATTTATGAATGATAATCATGAGGGGTTGGGGTTGTGGCTCAGCGGTAGGGTGCTTGCCTAGCATGGGTGAGGCACTGGATTGGATCCTCAGCATCATATAAAAAATACTAAATAAAGGTGTTGTGTCCACTTAAAAAAAAATGATAATCATGAAAGGATGTTAGAAAAAGCTATTTATTAGGGAAATTCAAATTAAAACAGAGTGAGATATCTGAGCTATAATTATAGACCTATTATATGGACTAAAAAATAACTAAAAAAACAATGTCAAGTCCAAATGCTGGCAAGGGTGTTATACATACCATACCACACAAGAATTTCTGGGTGGTGCAATGCTAAGAAAACCGTTTAGCAGCTTCAGAAAAAAAAATATATATATGCAACCACTTTATGATTTTAACAATTGCACTCTCTTTGTTACTTTTTGCAGATAACTAAAAACTTATATTCACACAAAAACCTGTATACAATGTTTATAGCAGTTTGTTTTTTCTAACTACTCAAAGTTGAAAACAATGCATATGGCTTTTCATATATAAACTGTTAAACAAGCCATGTTATATCATGTATTCAAATACTACTCAGAAATAAAACAGAACCAGCTATGATGTGCAACATCCTGGATGGATCTCGAGGAATTTTTGTTTTAGTCTATTTGGGATGCTCTAACAAAATATTATGGACGGAGTAGATTATAAACAACATATTTTTTTCTCAACATTCTTGGAAATCCAAGATCAAGGTGCCAGGAGACTCAACAAATGCTGAAGGCTCTCTTCCCCTTAGAAGGTACTTTCTAGCGGAGTCCTTTCATGGTGGAAGGGGGAAGGCAAATCATGGGCCTATTTTGTGGCAATACTAATCCCTTTCACAAAGGTTCTACTCTTCTGGTGTCATCACATTCCCCAAAGTGCTACCTCTTACTACTTTGGCCTTGAAGGTTAGATTTTGACATTTTGAGGAAACTTAAACATTCAGACTATAGCTTATGCTGTGTGGGGAAAAAAGCCATTTCCAAACATTATATACGGTATGATTCCATTTATAAACACTCACAGGATGACAAAATTATGGAAATGAGGACCTACTTAGTGAATGCTAGAAAATAAGCAGAAGATGAGGGAGTGTGAGTAGTGGGACTGGAAATAAAGGGTCTTCACAGTGATCCCTGGGGTGATGGAAATGTTCAGTACATTGACTTTACAAAGTCAATATCATGGTTATTATAGTGTACTAAACATAATATACCCTCCAGAAAGTTGCATTCAGAAAAATTTGGCAAAGGGTACACTGGAGCTCTTTGTATTTATTTTTATTTAATAATTTATTTTCATTGGTAAATAAAATTTGTATATATTTAAACTGTACAACATGATATTTTGATAAATCCATATACTGTGAAGTTTTTTAATTGAGTTAATTAACAGATTCTTTATTCCAGAAAATATTTTTTGTAGTGACATCTTTTGAAATTCTATTCTGATCACTTTTCAAATGTACAACAAATTACTGTAGATTTCAAGATCTGATTTTTCCTGCCTAACAGAAACTTTGCATCCTTTTAATAAAATCTAACCATTTCCTCCTCTCCTCCAGCCCCTATAACCAACCTTCTGATTGGCTTCTATGAGCCCAGCATTTTAGATTCCATATGTAAATAAGATCATGAAATATTTGACTATCTGTACCTGGCTTATTTCACATAACACAATATGCTCCTAATTATTCCATATTGATATAAATGGATGGATTCTTTTTTATATTTAGGAATGATCCTTGCATCATTTGTTTATACTCTATGTAACTCTATAATTATCTTAAAATTAAATATGTAAATTAAAATGAGATAATATGAAGTGATTAATTTCAGATTTTCTATGAGCAATATACATTATCTCTTTTTATAACTAACAAAAATCCTTACATGCAAATTGTGTTATAGTGAGTAGGAAATAACCTGCATTGATTTATCTCTGTAGGTAATTATATCAATTACAATGTTTTAACCAGGAATTTTACATATATAAATATCATTATTTTTAAAATTTTGGTTCAAAAATAAAAAAAAAATAAATAAAAAAAATAAATAAAATTTTGGTTCTGTAAAATAATTTACACTGTAAACTTTCTACTTGTTTTAATGCCTATTACATATTATTACATTAGCACTAAAAATAAATTATATCTCCCTAGGAGGATTCCACAAATAATTCATTTAATTATAGAGAATTTATTCATTTTGAAATTATTTATAGTACAACTAAGAAGTAAATAATAAACAGAGCAGAACAAAATAAGAAACATAAAATAGCAGAATTAGTTCATTCCAATTATTCTTATATTGAATATATGCTTGCTACAACATGCCACTATACCTGATTTATGCATCTTTATTTTTTCTTCCACAAAAACTCTGCATGCCAGAATGTTAGATATTTTTCAGGACTGAGAGGAAAAGAGATGGGGAATTACTTAGTGGGTACAGAGGTTCTGTTTGTATGTATGGAAAAAAAAATTAGTAACTGAAAGTGACGATCATTATCATATCATGCAAGTAATTAATACTATTGAATTAGACCTTTAAAATGCTTAAAATTAGCGGTTTTCAGTGACACACTCCTTTAATTCCAGTAGCTCAGGAAGATGAGGCAGGAGGATTCCAAGTTCAAAGCCTGTGTTAGCAACTTAGCGAGGCCCTAAGCAACTCAATGAGTCCCTAAATAAAATATAAAAAAGGCCTGTGGCTGTGCCACAGTGGTTAAGCCCCTCTGGGTAAAATCCCTGACCCCCACCCCAAAGGCTTAAAATTATAAATGTACTGTTTTATACATTTTTATATGCCAAAAAGGAAGAAAATCATGTATTTTTACTACTACTTCATAATAATAAAGGTAAAAAAAATAGATTTCCTATATTTTGGCAGAAACATTATAATTATTTATATTAATTGCCACTCAGATCCTTCTTGTAGCTACTTCCTTTAATTTGGCTACATTTTTAAACATATTTGTATTTTGCTTTCGAAATGTGTTGCATTTAATAACTAAGTGGCATTTTAGATGATTTGCTAAAATAAAGAACACTAGTAATAAAGAGAATATTGAGTGCCAAAACAGAAAATCATTTGACCCAACAAGGAATAATAGCAGAAGAATTTTTAACTATAAAGTCTAATGTAGACTATGTCTTCCTGAAGATATTCACCTTAATATTTTCAAAAATCAGCATTGCTGTCTGGCAGAAATATATTAACAATGTAATTTGGTAGAAAATGAATTATTTTCAAAAGGTTGTGTGCAAACTGAATTATTATTTATTTATTCTACTTTATCACAGTAGAAAGTGTTGGCATTTATCAAACAATGCTTTCACAATAATATCACTTAAATAAAAGTGAATTTCTCTAATATGTTATATAGATCAAACATTTGGTTCATGCAAGTTTATAGCTGACTATGCATATAACTGTGTGCAGACTACAACTTGTCTGTAGATTGGATCTAAATCCTATTAGAAAATTTTGTTGACTCAAACTTAAAATGGTTTCCCTGAGGATGAAAATAACATTAAAGTTCTCATTATAAGTACATAGTTTTACACTTATGCAAGGGAAGAATAAGAAATATGTTTAGTTAAAACATCCCTAAATAATATTTAATATTGTAATCATGGTTCTTCTATTTCAAGACTTTTTTGATCTCTTATTCATCATCTCTTATTCGTCACCACATCAATAATTTCAAAATTTCTCCCTCAGAGTTACTACAAACTATTGTATATTATTTATTATAGTACTTTTAGTAATTACAGCTTTGTTGAGTGACTTCAATATTTGTTTCATTTGACAAAATTATTCCTTGTTAAACTGGGTTTTGCAAACTGAAAGTGTACTTAATTTTATCATGTATGAAAATTACCTGCAAAACTATTGATTAAGATTTAATATTTTCATATTAATTATTGCTCCTTTAATAAGAACAACTTTAGGCCATTAATTGTATAAAAATTATCTTTCTTAAAATTATCTTTAGCAGATCTACATAAATATTTATGTATATATCTGCAATCAAAGTCAAAACAGTTTATTTCTTTAACAATACATAATTTTGGCAAGTAAAAATTAATGTCATCCACTTAGAAGTTAATCTTAAAAAAATGTGTATTAAAGCATTATACTCTTAAGATACTTTTTAGGAACACAGTAGTTAATAAAAATTATAGTTAGCTGACTTGATAATTATAGGTAAGAATAAGACAGTGACCTAAATGTGTAGAGATTTGTTGCTATGTAATGGACAAATATCAATGAACACAATTTTCATCTCAAGTGTGTTGTAGGGTGAATGTCAAATACAACAAAATTTTTCTTTTTCCAATGGGTGTTCTTTTGGATTATTTAACCTGTTATCCATATCACTCCTTCCCCAACAAACAGAAACAGATGGTCTACCAATCCTTTTTGTTCCTTGTTCACAGTACCCATTCTCCCTTCCCAGTAGCCTGATATTGAAGGCACACATGCGTGAAGTTCACATGCTGGCTAAAAATCCATAGAAATAAATATACGTTCCTCCAGATATAATTTATCAATTGTTTGAATGTGGATAAATTATGACCCATGAGGCCATAATCTTTCTTATGACCAGCTTTTATTTAAATGGCATAAATCATTACTGCAATATATACTATCTTTAAAAAAATCTATATATTCTTGCAATTGCTAGCCATTTTCACATACAGCATAAATAAGAATAGATTAACATTAATGTGTAGATATAAATCCCCTCATTCATTAATTTATTTAATAAGCAGTGGCATTAATATCTATGTGTAACATTCTTCTAAAGATACATGTGACATGATACATGTGAATGACAATTTTAATTTGCAAGTTATTTGTAAATATTATCTTTTCATGATGCTTTAAATCACCAATATAATTTCAGATATGGGCCATAGTATTCATTAGTTCATTCACCCCTCTCTAAGAAATTATGCTACAATATAGAAAGAGAAACATTACAAATAAATTAGAAAGCCATATATACTGTTTGTAAAAAGCCTATGAATTCCATTGAGAAACATATTTCAGCTTAATGGAAATGAGATATATTGAGAAAGTTGTTTTTCATTTAGTTATTTATATATGATGTATTTATGAAAGCCCCAATATTGATTGGTATGTATACAAGATCACTGCTATGCAACACTGAATAAAAGAGCTAAGTTCTGTTCCACACAAAGCTTACACCCCAAAAAGTACTGTAAATAAATGAATAAATATCAAGTATGCAATAGTGAGAGGTGCAACAAAAGAGATATGAAGAATGCAAAAGGAAGACTCTAGTGTTGTAGCTCAGTTGTAGAGCACTTGCTTAGCATGTGTAAGGCACCAGGTTCAATCCTTAGCACCACCGAGGAGAGTATTTAGTGAAAGTAAATCATGTGCAAAACCTGTGAGGAAGAAAGAGGATGTGCTTAATGTTCAATGTCAAGGAAGCCAGTGGATCCACATGAGGAAGAGTCACAGAAGTAGAGAGCAGATAGGGATATGCATTCATGAGGATGTAAGTCTTCTATTGGGTTATAAAATATTACCAGAGACTTAATGGTTAAAAGCAAAACAAATTCATTATTCATATTCTTGGAGATTGGAAGTCTCCTACCAATATGTTAGCAAGGCTTTATTGTTCTGGAAGCTTCCAGGGACAATGTGTTCCCTTTTTCCAAATTTAAGAAAGCGGAAATATTTCTTGGTTCATGGTCTTTTCTTTGCATCAGTTCTATCTTTTTTGTTCCACTCCAGCCTAGAGTTTTCATTCCATCTGCTTCTGTGTGATTTTGTGTCCTGTGGGGGGACTTCTTAACAGGATTCCATTTGGTTACATTGGTCCCATCAGATGATTCAGAATAAATCCTCCACCTCAAACCTTTATCATGGTTTGATCATCTCAAACTTGATCACATGTACAATTATTATTTGTCAATAATATAATATTTGAGCTGGGATTCTGGCTCAGCAGTAGAGCGCTCGCCTCAGTACCACATAAAAAAAAATAAATGAATGGAATAAAGGTATTGTGTCCAACTACAATTAAAAAAATAAATATTTTTAAAAATAATATAATATTTGTAGGACATGTACAGCTTTTAAGGGAATGGTACTTTACCGAGCCCATCAGTGGGCTCATATAAAAATCATAATGTATGTTTTTTTTTAATTTTTTCAGGATGTTTTCTAAATAAGAAAACAACACATTGTGAATATAACAAAATAAAAATAAGAAACTAGGCCTGTGTATAGTGGGAGGAAAAGAGTTCCAGGCACAGGAAACATCAAGGTAACAGAATTGTACAGGGAACAGCATCCAAGGTAAGGAATAGCAAGGAGATTATGGCTGGAATGCGGTGAGCTGGAGGAGATCATAGGAGTTTAAATCAGACAAGTAAAGGTAGCAGAAGTTTAAATAGAAGAATTTACACACTATATTAAGACCCCAAACTTCACTTTCATTGAGAAAAGATGTCGTCAATTATTTTCTCTTGAAGTGGCAAAAATATAACAAAGTATTGACAAGGATGAGGAGAAAAGGCATTTTCTTTTTTGTACTGATGGTGAGAATCTAAACAGGTACAAATATTGTGTAAAATTGTGGGCAAGTTCCTCTGAAATTAAAAATAGATTTGATGTATGATCTAGGAACTCCCTACTGGGTGTGTATTAAAAGAAAAGAAAATTATTTTCTCGAAGATAAGTTTCTACCCCGGTCTTCATTATGACCTTAATCCACAATATCTAAGATGTGAAAGCAACCTAACTGTCAATATATTACTGAATAAATACAATATAGCATATAAAATGGAATATTATCCATGCTTATAAATAAAGGAAACTCTATGGGTTTTGATAGCATGCATACAATTGGAGGATATTATGTTAACCCCTTATGTTCCATCATTTTAAATAGAAATGAAAACTTGGGACTTAATGAGTTAAGTGAAATAAGACAGACAAAGAAACACAAATATTGCAGGATCTCACTTATACATGAAACAAACACAAAAAAAACTGAATTTATACTAACAGAGACTACAATGAATATTAGTTACCAGCAGATGGTAGCTGCGGAAAAATTGGGAATACTAGCCAAAAGATACAGAATTTTAGTTAGGCATGAATGACTTAATGAAGTTCAGTTTGATGACTAAAGTTATTAATGAAAAGGGAACTTGAAATAACCCAGAGTATCATATTTGGAGGTTCTCTGGAGATCTACACTGAGGTAAGCTCCTCTCCATGCATCCCACATCTGTTTGAGGTGCATCTTTCTATCTCTTTCGTTTTGGAGGATGGTGGGCACCTGTCAGCTACTTGAATGCAATAAGTGCAAATGCCAGTGTTCAAGACTGGGGTACAAGGTTTTCCAGCCTAGGCAGTTCTAAATCACCTCTTCAATACAGAGTAGGCATGTTGGGTTTTGCTGAAGCAAACTGTTTTCCTACTATTCTGTGTTGTTTCAGAGAGCAGTCCGCATGAGTACACAGTGTCCCTAGTCCCAATCTGCCTTGAATTCTGTGGAATTCCGGCCTGGGCTACACTCAGGTGTATTCCTAAGGTTCCTTCTCTTGAACCCCCTCCAAACTGCCCTAAGGGGTATCTAGGGTGATCAGTAAATGATTGGCACTGAGGGAAATTATTTTAAATACAAATGAAAACTTGGGACTTAATGAGTCCCAAGGCTTAATTACATTTGCCTCCTAGTATGACATGCAACACTCCCCACCCCCACATTCATTCCCTCCTAGATGCTCCCCTTCCTTCATAGACCAGAAACACTAGAAATTCAGATAGTAGGACTGAGAGAAAGACATGGAATGATTAGTAAGAAAACATCCAGGTTCCTTTGTTCACATAGTTAGCCTTCAGAAACTAGTTAGTTTAAAATCTCTCATTACTGTTTCCGTGCTCAGATGTACTCAGTGTATTAAAAAAAAAATGCTGCTAAAAGGAGGCACTCTATATTAACCAACCCCTCTCATAAACTCTTCCAGAAAAGGGTATTTATTGTGTACCTAAAAATCAATAGATGTTCCCTTCACCTTCTGGAGATCCCTTTAGTCTACAGGACAACAATTAGGCACAAAAGTTTAAGACATACAATTATTTTTTTATGGGTTTTTCATAATCAGGAATTGTAGTGGCAAAGAGGAAAGTCGTAACTCCCTTAAGTCTGAATCCTCCAAGAGTCTTTGCCATAGGGTAAATCAAGACCCTAGCACTTTGCCAGAAGAGACCAGAAATAACTTTGGCAAAGCCAGGTGACTAGAGATGGGTTTTCTGGACAGTAATGAAGCCCAAGCTTAGGGAGATGTCCCTAATAGAATAAATAGTTTTCTCTGACTGTTATGCTCAAATTCAGGACCCCCAAAAACCACCAGAGACCCAAGATCGATGTAAGCAGCAAAGAGGTGTTTATTTCGAGGTAGCTCGGTCCTCCGAGCGTGCACACACAGCAATTGGTGATGGTGAGAGGCCCCAGGGTTTGCAGCAGTTTTATACATTCATTGGAGAAGGCAGGGACTTCACATACATCATAGCATCTCTTAGCAAATCATCACACACCGTGGGAAAATCAAATAACAACTCTAAAACATTATTAGCACATTCCCTGGCGGGAACAAGTTGGTTAGGGGTGATTGGTCAGTACAAAAGGGGTATTCATTTGAACTGATTGGTTTAAGCCAAGAGGGGTGTACATGCTGAACTACATGGTTTCCCAACATGTTATCAATCACCATAAACTACTGGGAGGGTCATCTAGCATCCCAGGTATTTCCCGGTTTCATGCTGATTGGTGACTACTAGGGGGTTGCTATGGATCCCCACCTAGCCTGACTGAATCAGGGACACCTGGTGCAGCAGATCTCTCCTGTTATTTGTAGATAAACAACTTAGCAGGGTGGGAATGTGCCTAGGAGTGCTCTGTGGGTCTTTCCAAGGACAAAGGTGATGTCCCTTCCTTGGACAGGATTTGCTCTGAGGTAGAGGCTGGTTTTTCATTGGGAGAAAACTTGAATTTTCCATCACTCAGGGGGAGATTCTCTCTCAAATCAATTTATAGATTGACTACTAGTCTACATACTGGGAAATTACAAATGATTAGGAAAAGTGCCTCATTTTTATGAATTGTCAGGCTTAATCTCAATCTCTACCATGAGGGAAGGCCTTAAGAAATCATCTACTAAGCAAAATAAATTAAGGAGACTCCCCCAACTTAAAACATATGAAAACAAATTCAGGGAGATTTTTGGAAGATCTAAATAAATATATTGGGATATTTCAGAAGTTATGCCAGGTGTTTGACCTTACCTGTGAAGCCAGAATAGACAGTCAGTGTAGATAGGAAAATCGAGTCAGGTCAGGTCAAGGAGGTCAATTTTGAGTGAGTATGGGAAGTTGGAGACTGTGACCTGAGAGATCTTATCAAGAACCTGCCCCTGTTCCTACCTGTGGCCAAGGAAACCTGTCCCAGGAATTTCCCCTCCCTACAGGGAGCTATAAGGTTGTTAATGTGCCCTTGGCTACTCCATCCTGCCCTTTCCCCCTTCAGCACACCTGTTTTCCACCTTTTGGCCCTCCCACCAAGCATTCCTGGGCTTAGTCCTGGGCCTAGTCCTAGGCCTAGTCACCTACACAGGAAGGAGAAAGATAAGAGGTGGGGGAAGGCAGGAGAACAAAGGAAGCCTAGGATATACAAAAGGGCAGAACACCTCATTTCTTGGGATACCATGATACCAGCTATGGCCCCCTTCTCCCTCGCAGGAGAAGTCTATGTTATCCCTTTTTAAATAAACCTTGCTTTATATGCTTGCCTTCGCATGCTTCCCTAATGTTCAAACTTCAACATGTGGGGAAGCAGGACTCATCACCAATAACTGAGGGTATCACCTGGAAAGATATTGTTATTACTCAGCCAAGCTTTAGCCTCCATTATGACAGGGCCACCTTAAAGCAAGCAGCTAAAGAATTTGGGAATGGATCTACATCTTGCCCATGCCCCAGCATCACAAACTAGAAACATACCTAATTATTCATCTAGAGCACAGACAATTCCCAGAAACAATTCTGGCTGGGACCCAAATGATAAACAAGATGCTTGGAAGATTACATATTTCCAAATGTTGGTCTCATTGATGCCCTCAGGAGGAACAAGCAAAAGCCGATTAACTATTCCAAGATCTCTGAAATTACTCAGGGACCCCAGGAAAGCTCTGCTATTTTCATTGAGAAACTCAAGCAGGCAATAAAAACACACCATCCTAAATCCTGAATCCATAAAGGTAAAGCTAGATTTAAAGATAGGTAGTCAGTGTAGTTAGGTGAATCGGGTCTAATATCCAGTAAGATCCAAAATGGAGGCTATGTTGAGAATGAAGTCTGGGAAAAGCAGAACAACTCTTGGAATGTTAATGTCCCCAAGGCCCGGAGCCTATCCCAAAGAAGTGTTAATGAAACAGCTCCCAGCAAACTTGAAGATACTGACCCCAAAATCCTTCCTGCCCAGATTACTCCTTTGGCCCACCTTTGCCCCAGGCTTAACAGAACAAAAGGACAGGAATGTGACAGGAATGCAGGAAAGCTAAAAGAAGACCTTAGCTATAAAAAGGGGAGACAACCACCCTTCTTTCCGCCTCTTGGGTCCCCTTTTTCCTCCAGAAGTCTTTTCTGCTGTCTTTTAATAAAGCCTCTACTTTCCACTCTGACCTTGCCTCGGTGTGCTTCTCTGGTGTTGTTGTACTTCAACATTGGGGAAGCAAGGACTCATCACCTTAAACACTGGTAACAAAAGGCCATCTACTTTTAAAGGATAAATTTACCAAAAAGTTCACTCCCCTCTGAGTTAAAAACAGGTTTTGGAAGCCTGTAAGACATTAAAATGGATCTTATTTTGAGTACCTGTGCTCAAATACCTAAGGAGCAAGATTTAACCTGTTTGTCCCTGAGAGAGGAGGAATAACCCAAAGAATGTTCACACAAAATAATGGACCTGCTCAACAGCCAGTAGCCTATCTCAGTAAGGAGCTTAAAAATGTAGCTTTGTTCCCAAAAGTAATAGAAACTAAGGTATCAATTTTCATTCAAACCAGTCTGATTACCAACTTAAAAAAAATGGTTAAAATGCCTTGGGTATAAGGTTTCTGCACAGAACTACAGTTTCCCCCAACTCCTTACAGAACTCAGCCAGGACTTACATTGAAATGCAAATGGGAGAAGCCTGCAGGCTCAGTAGGAGACCCATCTAAGAAAGAAAAAAGAAAAAAGTAAAAGTGTCTTTTACCTGAACTCACACTAAACTAAAACAAAAAGGAAATTTTATGGTACTTTACTAATTATGGACCTGTCATATTTTCTAGAACACTTTTTTTTTCTTTAATTCCATATTTTTGGGGCTCATGATTTTGATCATACAGACCTAGGTTAATGTTTTTCTGATCAGTCCTAATTTTCATTCAACTATGGAATTTTTTTTTTTTTTAACATCTATATTATTGCAATGGAGATTCACCTGGGAAAATCTACAAGGCCTTTACTCTTGTATGTGTATACACTGTGTATTATGTTGTCTGTCCATATGTGTGTGTGTCCGTATATCATGTACATGATATCAAAATTGGCAGATTAATTTGTGTTGTTATGCTCAAATTCAGGACGTGCGAAAGACCAACAGAGACCAAGATGTAAGCAGCAAAGAGGTGTTTATTGTGAGCTAGCTCTTTCCTCTGTGCACACAGCAACTGGTGATCCTGAGAGGCCCTGAGCCAGGGTTTGCAGCAGTTTTATACACTCTTTGGGGAAGGCAGGGACTTCACATACATCATAGTGTTACCACTGTTGACCAGTGACGAGTTCTTGCTTCCCCAATGTTGAAGAATAACACCAAAGAAACACGCCGAGGCAAGGTCAGAGTAGAAATTAGAAGTTTATTAAAGGACAGCAGAAAAGACTTCTCCCGGAGGAAGAAGGGGACCCAAGAGGTGGAATCCATGGAAGTGAGGTTGTTTCCCCTTTTTATAGTTTTGGTGATGGAATGTAGGTTGGAAGGCCCGAGGGGTGGGACACAGGTGGGCCAAAGAAGTAATCTGGTCAGGAAGGACTTCTGAGTCAGCACCTTTTTGCTGGGGGCTGTTCATTAACATTTCTTTGAGGTGGACTTTGGCCTAGGGCCTTTTTGGGACTTCATTAACATTCCATGAGTTGTCCTGTGTTTTCCCTGAGTCATTCTCCGCATGGCCTCCATTTTAGATTTCACTCCATTTACCTAGCTACACTGACTACCTAACTTTAAATCTGGCTTCAATAGCATCTCTTAGCAAATCATAACACACCACGGGAAAATCATAAAACAACTCTAAAACATGATTAGCACAATCACTGGCGGGAACAAGTTGGGTAGGGGTGATTGGTCAGTACAAAAGGGGTATTCATTTGAACTGATTGGTTTAAGCCAAGAGGGGTGTGCATGCTGAACTACATGGTTTCCCAACATGTTATCAACCACCATAAACTACTGGGAGGGTCATCTGGCATCCCAGGTATTTCCCTGTCTCATGCTGATTGGTGGCTGCTAGGGGGTTACTATGGGTCCCCACCTAGCCTGACTGAGTCAGGGACACCTGGCTCAGCAGATCTCCCCTGTTATTTGTACATAAACAAGGGTATTTGCCTAGGAGTTCTCTGTGGGTCTTTCCAAGGACAAGGGTCTCGCCCCCTTTCTTGGACAGGATTTGCTCTGAGGTAGAGACTGGTTTTTCAGTGTGATTTAAGAAGGTTCAATTTAAATTGGGTAAACAGATGAAAGTAAAGATGTCTTTCAAATTAAACTTAACTCACAAGTCTCTCTAGGTGGTCAAAGAACTAATAAAATGATGATGTCTATATAATGTCTAATACCCATTATTATTCTATTATTTCTAAGACTTGTCTTCAGTAAGGAAGAAATGGCTAATACTGTTCAATACACTTATCTGACATCTTGGTAAAAATAAATAAAGTAGATTTGACATGGGATTACTCATATGTGTTTGCTAGACATTTGATTAATTTACAAGGTTAAAATGCTAACTGTTAAATATATCATCAAGTACTCTTAACTCCTTGAATCACTGAATTCCACTGGGTAACACTGATGTTTTCATAATTGGTAAATGGAAAAAAGAAGAAGGGGGGGGTTCTAAAGTTGCTTTTTTATCCCTGGAAAAAAATCACTAAAAATTTAAAGTCCTGACACTGCCGGTTATTGGCAAAAAGTCTTGCTTCCCTACATGTTGAAGTTTGAACATTAGAGAAGCACGCCGCCGCCGAGGCTAGCATATACAGCAGAATTTATTTACAAAGGGGTAACGTAGACTTCTCCCTCAAGGGAGAAGGGAGCCATAGCTGGTCTCCTGGTATCCCAAGAAGCAAGGCCCTTTTTATATGCCCTAGGCTTCCTTTGTTCTCCTGCCTTTTCCCCCTTAGCTTTCTCCTTCCTGGGTATGTAACTAGGCCCAGGAAAGCTTGATGGGATGGCCCAAAGGTGGGAAACAGGTCAGCTGAAAGGGGAAGGGCAGAATGGAGTACCTAAGGACATATTAACAACCTTATAACTCCCTTTTGGGAGGGGCAATTCCTAGGACAGGTTACCTTGGCAACAGGTTGGAACAAGGGCAGGTTCTTGATAAGGGTGATGGAAAGGCTCTGAAGAAATTAACATTTCAATCCCTCAGGAGACAGACTCCAACTTCCCAAACTCACTCAAAATTTGCCCCCTTGATCAGACCTTACTCGATTTACCTATCTATACTGACTTCTTGTCTAATTCTGGCTTCAGTCCCAATAGATATAATTCTATATAATTGAACATTGTGTTTTCATGAAATGGTAAACAGATGTGATTCTATATTTAAAAGTTTATAGAAGAGTTCTGTATACAAAAGACCAAAACTTTCAACCCTTCCAATTAAAAGGACTGTAAATAACATCATTTACAAGGATTGTTTCAAAATATGAACAGAAAAGGGGATAAGAGATGGGAAGGAGAAATTAGAAGGTTCTAGGTATGGAAATCTATTTAATAGAAGAAAAATAAAGTGTTTCTGGATAAGAAAGGCTTTATTTGATGAAGCAAATAAGCGGGTTTAAGTAAGTGATAAAGAAGGTCTGTGTATATATGTATGTGAAACATACATTGGTTATATATGTATGTGAAACAGTCAAATCTATTTAAGGCTTTTTCCCTAATGTCAAATATTAATGTACTGATATAAACCAAAGTTTAATCTATGTGTTAAAAAGACAAGTATTTCTTAAAACATTAATTTATCCATACAAAGTATTTATTAAGTTTTTTTTTTTTTAGATTAAATAATCTTGAAGAAATTAAACAACTGGCTAAACAACAACTGTCATTTTGGAATATTGTAGTATGTTTTTCTTTATTTTTTCAAATTTTTAAAAAATAATTATTTTTTAGTTGTAGTGTCAAGACCTTTATTTTATTTATTTTTATGTGGTGCTGAGGATTGAACCTAGGTCCTCACACGTGCTAAAAGAGCACTCTATCACTGAGCCACAACCCCAGTCCTAATATATTATTTCTTTAGAAGCTAAACTTGGTTAATATGAAAACATCAATATAATTATGGTGTTATTTCTTTTCATTATATATTAAATATATTCATATCTTCCAGGAGGTATACAAGTCTTTAAGGTAGAAGTTTTAAAGGTGCATTATATCAAGCTGGTGTTCTTCAAACTAAAGTTGTATGGTAACTTTATGCTTATAAGAATAACAAATTTTATTGGAGATTTATTTAGATCATTTAATGTTCGATAACTGGACCTGTTATAAATAAAATATATAAAGTTGTATGTTACTTTTTACACTGGGGTACAATCTAAATGTATTTTTAAGTTAATGAGAGCATAATCTATGTAAAGATTAACATTGTAAAACACAAAATAATTTTGCCACTTTTCCACAAAAAGTTAAAAGATCTCAGTTTTTATTTAATATGGATTTCAAATGTAATATCATATTTTGTTAGCTAACATTCATGTGAACTCAAAAAACAATATATGTAAACTTTGTAAAATGATATTTAAGAAGCAAATATCAGCTTCAGAACTAGAACACTTTACCTAAGATTTATTAAGAGCCCCACTTTACCTGAGATAAGGCTCTGCCTCTCACCTTACTACATGCCAGAATGACTCAAAATAAGCCAAACTTCAGTTCATTTAACAATATGTTCAAAATATTAACTTTTGTTGTTACGACTACTAGAGTCTCAAACATGGTGTATAATATATAACTCAGCCAAAATTCAAGATAATTATTACACAAACTAAATATGTTTTTACTCTTAATTTCATTTTATATTTTCCTTATAAACTGTCTAAATGTTGCCTGTTAATGTTTTGCAGAGGTATTGCTTTTGGCTATTTTAATTTAATTTTAATTTTTAAGTCTTGATCTTAAACATCTAGCAAACCAGTCTCACCAATCTTAAGAGTTCTGGACTTTGATGTCTATAATTGTACAGTTATTTATCCTTTTATTAATTGGGGTCTGTACTATTCTATCTGTCTATAGGTGATGGATTATTATCTTAAATTAGCCCAGGTTGTGTTCTCTTAAACACTAACACTAAGGGAAATGATAAAACAAATATATTTTTTTTAATTCTTAAATATTATGTTTTTATAACAGTAAACTGAAAGTATGATTCTGATAGAAGAATGAATGTTGTCTCCAAGAAAATGGTAAACACATACAAAATTCTGTGTGCAATTTCATATCATTACCACATTCTCCTGAAAATCAGCTCCAGATCCTCTCCAAGAACTCCATCCCTTCAGGGTCTCAATCAAAATTCTTGGACTTGTATTTGTTTACTTTATATTGCTAATAGAATTGGTTTTCTTCAGTGAACAACTTGGAGATTTATCTGACACAGTTAACATGCTTTGCCAATAGCATGTCTTATGTTATTCCTATTAAGGAAATAATATTTTGGAAAATTGTTTATTGTTACTAATCATATTTTTAAGAAGATTAATTTTGTGAATCATTGTATGTACACCAGAAAATGTTTTTTTATTGCAGAACAACAAAATAAAATCAATAAAAAAGTGTTGTTTCAAAGCTAATATTATATGCTTCACTGGAACTGCCTGCTTTGAATATTAAGATATTACAAATAATCTAAATAAAAAAGAGATAATTTATAAATATTAAGTAAAACTGGGAGAATGTTTTTTTTTCTCTTTTAAATACATGATGTATTAAGTATCCTTGAGGAATTGAGGGGATCAATAATACAATATTCACTCAATATTAAGGGAGTTTAATTCTAATACATTTTGATATTATAGCTATATTTACTTTACAGTGTAAGAATTTACAACACATTTAGTAAAACAAAGACAATAACTTCCTGGAGAAGTCAGAATCCTTTGCACATGATGTAATCAATCCTTTGTAAATTTATTGATGAAGTTTTTGGTAGTATTGGGCTCAGAGGTTGAGTATTTTCCTAGTATGTTTGAAACCCTGGGTTCAATTCTCCAGCATCATAAAAAGAAAATAAAGACCAAAATTTGGTGAAGAAAAAAAATGCATTTAAATTTCTTTGCATGTAAAAATTCACACTATACTTATGTCTCAAAGAAAGGGATTTTGTCAAATATTACAATTTTATGATGTTAAGAGCAGTCTACATCCCAGAAGAATATGCAATAATTATTTTACAAATTGTTCATTCTGCAAACTTAAAATGTCTTATTGTTTACTTGTATTTTCCACTGTATGTATATACTTACATATGCAGACATGCATATGTGCCCACATAGGTATATATGTGTACACATAAAATTTATATATAAAAATGTATATGTGCTTACTTATAGTATCTGAAACATTTTTTAAACTAAATAAAAGTACAAAACAAAGTCTTAAATATATATTTGCATATACATTTATTTCTTTAAACTTTTGGTAACTTTTTTAGACAAGATATTTAAGTCTGCATCATGACTTTAAAAAATTATAGTCTGAATTTCTTCATGCAGCTGATTTTTGATGATTTCACAAGGACAAATTTTAGTCATTTGAAATTCATCAGTAGCATTTTCCCAAAGATACATCAATAGTGCAGTGAAGCACTGAATTCATTTTAAATGAACTAATCATAAAATCATACCATGATGAAATACATGTCACAAAATAGCATAGCCATGCTTATTTTAAAGCAAGGATAGTCATCTGTAGTCATTACAGATAGTTTCTGAAACAAAATTTGTATTTAAATATAAATATTCTTATTTACTCCATATATAATGACCAAAATGTAACTCAATACATACCTAAACATCTATAAGGGCAGAAACAATGCTAAAAAAGGAAATGTGGTAATCTTAAAAATCACCAGAAAAAAACATTTTTTTTTTCCCATGAGAAGAACTTTGATAATGCTCTAATGCTGTGGCAGGATGTGTTTTTAACCATTGTCAATATTAGCTAGAAAATGTGACACTATTGTTTTATAATATTGATCAGAATAGAAATTACTAATAAGTGGAAGAAAAAATAATTTTTAAAGATTTTGAAATATTGGTTATAATAAAAAAAATCCTGAACAAGAAAATATAAGATGAATAACACTAAAAGATAAGCTATAAATTGAGGAAAAATAATTTAAGCCATATAACTAACTCATGATTTGGATTTGAAGTGTTGATCAGAGTCCCATTTGAAAACTGGGTCCCCAAATACAACAGTGTTCAGATCTGAGACTCTTGGGAAGCATTTGCATCCTGAGGGCTCATCCTCTATTGAGAGATACATAATCTGAATAGACATCTGGGAGGCATTGGGATGTGTAAGAAGGGGGACCTAGTAAAAGTACTGGATTCTTGGCATATGGACAATATCTTGTCCCCAGCTCCATTCCCTCCTTGCTCCCCAGCGGCCACAATGAGAACAGATTTCATTTGCCATTTCCTTCAATCATTGATGTTCTGTCTCGCCCAAGGCCCAAAGAAATGTAGCCAGCAAATCATGGAGGGAAAACTGAAATGGAGAGACAAAATAAATCTTTCCTTCTTTCTTTTTCTCATGTATTTGTTACAGTAATAAAACAGCATGAACACATAAATCAAAGAATGTTATCTAAAGTAAGGTTAAAAAAATATTAGAAGCTTACACAAGGCATTGAAAAACACACACACACACACACACACACAAAGCGAAAATGCTGATTATTCCATAACTATTGAAAAGAGTTTGAAAAAATATAATTTTACTCACAACAGACTGATAAACTTTAAAAACCCAAAATCTCCAAGAATCTCATTGATTTTAAATGAAAGAAATATTTATAGACTAGTAGTAAAAATATAAACAATTATCAACATTTGAAAGACAGATTTTAATAAGGTTTACATGTGTGTTTGGGTATATGTGCGTGTGTTGTTTATGTGTATATATAACATCATTTAACTCAGAAATTCCATTCCTCATCTTTCTCTTTCCCTTCTCCCTCTTCCTCCGCAACCCTCTCTCTCTCTCTCTCTCTCTCTCTCTCTCTCACACACACACACACACACACAAACACACACACATATACACACACCATGACACACTGTTCAAGAGGAAAGGAGAAAGGAAAGATTCTAACAACTTATGTTCTTACACTTTGTAACCTTGATAACAAAACATGAGAAACAGGGTATAAGAATAAACAGGTGTAAGTCAAATTTGAAAACCTCCAAAATTGTCCCTTCAAGTATTTCTTCTACTGCATTCTCTCGTTTTCCAATTCTAATTATTTAGATGTTTAAAACTGTACCATAGTTATTGGGTATTCTATTTTATTTTCCTTCTTTTCTCTTTGCATTTATCTGTGTCTGGAAAGCTTGAATTGAGACTATTGCCAAGCACATTCATAACATTTTATTTTTACTTTTATTTCTGGAAGAGGATTTCTAACTTGTAGCATTTTCTTTTGATTCTTTCATAAAATTTCCATTCCTCTGCTTTTATTATACACATTTTCTTTCATGTTCTCTATCCACTGGAGCCCTGAACATATTAGTCATTTTCATTTCACCTTCTGTGTCTTATAATTCCAAAGTTTTCACTATGCCTGAATCTTGTTTGTGTTTGCTTTGTCTTTTGAAACCGTTTTTCCTCTTGCCTTTTAAAGTCAGTCGACGTTTGGAACTTTCTATCTGGTCATTCTGTACAGGGTAGTGAGAACTGAGGCAAGTAAGAACTGACTTTTGAGTGTTTTATTAATCTAGCTAATGCTTGGATTACCTTTAAATTCTCTGCAGCTGTGGCTTCAGAAGCTTCACTTTCTTGTCACCTCACTTGTTGTCCCTAATCTTTCTTCAAAAAGCTCATATTTTTTCTGGTATTCCAGCTGTAATATACTTTTGTTAAACTGCAGGTCTGTGTTACATTGGCAAGATGTGTGCTGGGGATAGAGCTCCAATGTTAACTATATCTCACAGCATCACATGTACTCTTCACAGGAAGGAAATCTAAAAGCACAGAGGTAGAAAAATGTCCTCCCTCATTAGACCAAAGGGTTCTGGCCTTGTTGTCCTTTCTTGTGGAGAATGCTCTGAACCAATCTCATAAGACTCTCTTTTCTTGCCAGTGTTCTGAGGGACTGCCTTAGATTCTTAACAAGACAATTTGGTGGGATTTGTGGAGATCAAACCCTTGAAAGTATGGGAGACCCATAAGACTATGGTCACCAAGAGCTTCTCACATTCATGCTAGTCCATATTGACTCTTCAAAATTTTATAAAAGATTACTGTTTTTGTGTTCCTGGTTATTTATGGGTCTGTAGTGTCTTATGCTTAAAAACAAAACAAAATATCCTGGCTATTGCTTCATGGATTTTCGTTTACCCAGATTTTGCAGATAAGCTCAAGTTTTCACTGAAAACTCAGTTTTCTGATAAATCTAAGATAGTTCAATGAAATTTTTTAGATTCTTGAGCTTCTTTTTTTAGTTGTAGAAGGGCATAATACCTTTATATATATATATATATATATGTGTGTGTGTGTGTGTGTGTGTGTGTGTGTGCGCGTGCGCACGTATGTGTGTGTGTGTGTATATTTTTATGTGGTGTTATTTCGAATTCCAGTGCCTCACAGATGCCAGGCAAGCACTCTAGCACTGAGCTACCACACTAGCCCTAGACTCTTCAACCTTATTTGTTGTAATAGTAACAATTCCTAAGCAGTTTAAACTAAAAGTCTGCTTTTTGAATAAGCAATGCTAGTATAATTTGCTCTTTAATAACTGGATAATGCCAATTAGTATAAAGAGTTCAGAAACCTATGTAATAGTTATTAAATTTGGAATCATATATGTAATGGTTCAGAAATTCCATTTATAGCTCTATATGCTTAACAAAAGAAACTCTTGTATAATTACATACACAAGGCAGAATGTTATCTATAGATATAAGGTGTCCCCCAAAGTTTATATGCAAATCTATACAAGAATGTGCATAGGCAAAACCATCAGGTAATGAAAGGTATAACCTAATCAATGGCTTAATATACTGATATAGAGTAACTGGGTGGTAACTGTAGGGAGATAAGGTGTGGCTGGAGGAGGAGGTTACTGTGGGCATGCCTTTTTATCCCTCATGAAGGTAACTCTCTGCTTTCTTGTTGCCATGCTCTGAGTTGTTTTCTTGGCCACACCCTTCTGTCATGAGGTGCTGCCTTACCTCAGTCCCAGAGCAATAGAGTCAGACCTCTATGGACACAGACTCTAAAATCCTGAGTGCAGAAATAAAATTTATAAGCAATTTAGCATTTATATCTTTAGATATGTCATCCATAAACTGAAGATAATAATAATCTAATAATAATAATAATAATAATAATAATAATCTCATAAGTTTGTAAGCCTTAAATTATGTATATAGGCTGGGGTTGTGACAGTAGTAGAGTGCTTGCCTAGCATGTGAGAGGCCCTGGGTTTCATGCTCAGCAACACATACAATTAAATAAAATAAAGGTATTGTGTTCATCTACAACTAAAAAAACAAAACAAACAAAAACATTATATAGACAGAAAGTCACTCAAATTTGCCTAGAATATATTAGACATTCAGGATTTACTAGTTATTATATTATGATAAAATCATAGTCTCTTAATTCAGCATATAGTTACTGATCTTAATTTTAAATATATATTTATACATATTGGCTTGTTTTATAGTTTTATGAAACAATTTTTATTTAATAATAAAAGATAAATGAAATAAAACATTTAAAATAAAGAAAGAAGTCTTTGGTTCCTTAGTGATATTTTAAGTACTGCTAAGGCTATTTAAAGAATTGGAAATAATGCACTATTAATGGTCATGATCACATGACCACAATAATAGAAACCAATTAGAACTTAATACTTAAATAGAGATTAAAAAAATTTTCATGAAACTTCATATACTTCCACACTTTTGCTTCTACTCTAGATCAACATTTGTGGTGACTCTTCTATAGCTGTACAGGCATGACCCATAGAATTTGGATATATACATTAACATTTCGAGAGAGAGGCAGGCAGACCAGAGATTTTTTTTCTCCCAATTTTCTCCTTAGCTGCCTGCTTTCTTTCTTTCAATAATGTTTCTGTTGAAAAATCTCTTTAATTGTAATCACTTAAATTTTCCCAGGTAGTAGTACATCTCAGGTCTGTGTCTGCTATTCCAGTTTTTCTCTTTAACTAGCTTCAGTAATTTCAGCAGTTTCTGAAATTTCTAAATATTAAATATGTTTGTTTAACAAATCTACACAAAGAATACTGAATTATAAACATATGTCATGGATACTATACAGATAAAGAAAATGGAACCTCTTAGAATTTATATGGCATGCTTGAAACCAGATTTAGTAACCAGAAAAAGATGCTAAAATAGTTCATTTAAATACAAATGCACTGCCACATCTATATGGAACTCTTACATTAAAATGTATTTTAATACATATATATGTTATAATAATTCAGCTTTATTATATCACTCTACTTACATTACCCTGCATAATCTGTGGTCTGCTGAGAGATAATTTATTTCATATGACCTGAACAGCATTTCCATGTACAAAAGTCCCGTTATACTAAGTTATCTGAGTAAACTGTCCTGCATTTCACTTTGAAGGAGACATTATTGTTTTGTGTCTCTTCAGGGTATTACAGATTCAAAAATACAAAGCTCATTAACATGAAACAGCTCTCTGAGGAGATGTATTATGTGGAATCCAATGCTTACAAACATTTATAGCTCTATCCATTTCAAGTTGTCCATTAGTTGGCAGTAAATCAGCATGTTTTGCATTGAAATACTCTATTTACCTTTAGTGGCTGTGCAGCAATATATATATACTGTCATGCAACCCATATGATGTTTTGGTCAATGATAGGCTATGTATATTACAGTGATCCCATAGTATTATATTGCCTAGTAATGTCTTACTTGTATAAATATAAATATTTTGTATAAATATTGTATATAATGGTCACACAATGACTAAAATTTCTAAGGATGCACCTTTCAGGAGTATATCAATTATTAAGTAGTGTATGGACTATATATGATATAGAATGATACAATTGTTCAATGTCTTTCTCTAAGTAAAATGAATCCACAAAATAAATTCAAAGGAAGATATATCATATATTTGTTTTCGTTTTCAATCCATTGACAGTTTATGGGTTTCATTGTTAATAGCTAATTATTTGTAGCTAAGGTTTTTCCAAAATCAACACTATAGGTATTATCTTGAATTCTAAGAAAGACAATATGACATAATTATGTTACTCCAGAATGATAATATTTAATATTTCTTACTGTGGTGAATGTGTCTGAATTATAGCATAGAAAAAGAAATCAGGATTTTATATTAATCTATATATTTGGCAACTTATTTTATGTATATAATTGCATATATAAAATTATCTAGTTACACTATTAATTTTCAAAACTCATTCAATAAACTCATTGATGTTGTGTGTCATAATCATTATAATGGCTACAGATGTGAAATAAAGTGTTTTTTTTTCTTTAAATTATATTAAAATAGTGTACAAAAATTAAAACTAAGTAAAAATTAGTGGGCAAATACAGAAGGCTACTTTGCATTTGAGAAGACTGAAATCACAGAGAACACCCACATTTAAAGAGATAAACTTTAAACTCAACAACTTTACAATGAAAATTGACAAGCAATGTATTTAGAGAATGCCAACCCCAAAGTGGAGAAGATGAAAATATAAAGAAACTGTGGCTCTGGATTCCTTGTGATGGTTGGTTGAGGCTAGAAGCCCTTATAGTAGGAAACAATGCTAGCAAATATAATCAGAATTAGAAAAATTAGAAGTGAGTCTATTACATATTTTGTAAGTGGACAATATCAAGTATATCAGAATCAACTTGAGTAAATGAAGACTATACAATTTTCTTTGCTTATATTTTTCAAAGTAAATGATTTATTCTTAAGTTATCTTGTGAATAAAATAATATTTATGTTAAAATCTATATAAAATCATAACCAAATCAATTTTATCCCAAAGCATATGATCTCTGGTATAATATAATATGAACTTATATTAGAATACACATCCATGGGCTCAGTGGTAGAGCTTGCCTAGCATGCTTGGAGTCCTGGGTTCAATTCCTGATACTGTAAAACTTATTTTATTTATTCATTTATTAATAAAATACACATTCACTTATAAATTCAGCTTTGTGTCCTTTGATATTTAACTTATTTCTCTAATCTACTATATGGGATAAATAATATTATATCTTAGGGTATTGAAGGACATATTAGTGTTTATTGAAGAATGGTGGTAGGCAATATGGAAAGGAGAAGAAAAGTATGACTTCCTACATTTTGGTCTGACCTTGATGACTAATGATCTGGAGATCAAAGAAAGGGGTAGATGTGGAGGAGGTGATGATCAAAAACTTACTTTAGACACATTATAGTCAAGAAGCGTTTATGCTTCTGGGAAACTGTGTAGAGTCATGAATGTAAATTGCATAGCAATTACAGCAGTTCAGTTTTGGAATTTTCTGCCATATACATGGTCTTCACAACTTTCAACATATAAACAACCAGAGAGGCTCATGTGGGTGGAGGAAAAGAATATAGAATAAAAAGGAAAGTGTAGTATTAAATTTTGGGGGAACAATTGCTTGGAACCCACCTAAGGAGAAGCTTATAGAAGAAAATTGACAAAATGTAGCCATTGAGCTAAGAATCCCAGGCAACCATTAAGAACTGGTTATGTGAAGAGAATGCCAGATGAATGAACAGACAGTTCAAGAAGATGAAGATTGTGCACTGAATTTCAGATTTTGAGACAACTTTAACAAAAGAAATAACTTTGGAATAGTAGAGATGAAAGTCTTTCCAGAGAAATGTTTAAAATATGGGTTTTGAGAAAATAGAAATGCCAAGGATAATCAGAACTTTCTAGAAATATTACTATGAAAAAAAAATAGAGTGAAAACAGGCCTGCATTCTGAGATTAGATTTTGTCAGTTTTTATTATTACTATCATTATTATTAATTTTATTACTACAGAAAAGACAACCTGGAACTGATTTTTAGGACACTCATTTTATACAATAGTTCACAAGAAATTGATAATGTCTAAAACTGAAATTTAACTCATGTGATAATTAGGGTCACAGATTCTCCATGGAAGGGGCTGTGGTCAGAAGAGTTAAGTTGAAGATGAACATATTGGGAAAAGATTAAGAGATGGATGGAGAAAGAAATCATGGTAATTTAAAGGAAATAAATATTGGGGTACAAAAATGACTGTTAATAGGGGATATATCAATAGGTCATACAGAGTTATCTTAACTGGTTTGGAGAAATGTAGGCTATGGGCAAAATAAAGCATTCTATATATTATTGTAAGGATTGGATTCTTTGTTCTGCTCTAGGAGACAATTCATGTATATCACATTCTATTCCATCTTGCAAGCTGAGGCACTTGAAGTGCCTTTCTAAACTGCCTTTTCAATTTTGTGTAGGGGAATAGTATTCTGGAGAAAGACAGCAGACACCATCCGAGAGATATGAAATACAGGAGTTATGTTCAAAAGTGCAAAAAAAAAAAAAACTCCTACAAAGCAAATTGTCAACATTGCCAAGTGCTTCATAGATCAAGTAGCATGAAAACCACATGAACCAATTCATCTTAGTAATTAGGAAATTATGAGGGTGACCACAGTCATTTTAGTGGTGCTAGACTGGAATGGGTCAAGGAGTGAGTTTGGAATAAAGAATGGGAGGCCAAGATTTATAGTTAGGCTTTAATGGAATTAAACAGCCTTCTCATTAAAGAGACATCCATTTTCAGGGGAAAGTTGTTTTTTAGATGAAAAAAATTAGATCATGTTTTTATGATACAGGAAAATAATTTCTAGAAAATTTTTAAAAATACAGGCTAGGGAATAACCAATAGATTAGCAGTTCATAAACCAGAGAGTCCTCTGAAAATGGAAGAAAGGAAATGTAAAACTAAATACCAAAGAGCTTGTGTGTATTATCATTCAAGTCTGGGGAATTCTAGATGTAGACAAAATGATCATTTGCAAAGAAAGAATTAACGTGGAACTGAATGGGGAATTTAAGGCTGAAAAAGATGCCTCTGGTTTTGTGCTGAAGACAAGTCAGTGTGATCCATGGCATCGACCAAAAACATTTTGCTATTTGTATTCCAAAGAATTCCTCAATAGAGAAGAGTATTGGAGTTGTAAAGAAATAATATCAAATATTTATAGAATATTTTGGGCAAGGAAAAAAGGAAATCAATAATAAGGACATCATTTTCTTAATGTTCTATCTAATCCTAGTATTTTATAAAATCTTGAAAACCTCATAGAAGAGAAAGTTCCTCACTTCTGAGAAAGTAGCCCCTAGAGGCACACATCTTGGAGAGGTCCGGTTAATTGCCTGGGAATTCCTCCAGGCCAGCAGCAATAAATCAGTGAACATTTGGGTAGGGATAGTAGTGCCAATTCCCTTTGGCCATAAAAGAGTTTATTGGAATAGAAGATTTAAGTCTCTTTTCAGCTAAAAGCATTTGTGATTTGCATAGAATATTCTCCATGTTATAGTGCTGTGTACTCTATGGGTCTGTATTCACTCCTGAAGTTTATGCTCTCTTAGGAAAGAGTTAGGTGTTGTTCATTTATTTCTTAGTCCAGAAACATTCTCTATTTCTTATAAAAAAATCATGTTCAAAGCCTAAAATCAGGAATGTTAGCAAAAATATAAGTGATTTGTAAAGGGGAAAAAACAAAGTTTGGAGAAAATACCCAAATTGTATTAACAAGCCATCATTTCTGCTCAAGTACTAAACAGACAAAATTACATAAACTTAAAAGATTTAATGTACATCATTAGGTAGATGTAAAATTTTCAGAAATATCTGAGATGTATGTAAAAGAAGAGCTACAAGTGGCCCTTAAGTATTTATAGACTTGCCCTCTTTACAGTGAAATAGTTTTTAAATCAAATATTACATATACTATATAAAATTTATACAAAATATTATCATGATTATTATTACTTAGTTTTCACACAAGTATCTTCTTGAGTAACAAAACAGCTGAAATAGTTCTTATGGTACTAATGATCTCTACCTTTTGAACTACTACAAGAAATTAATGAAATTAATTCTTAAATGCTTTGTATTGTCTTTGGAACAAGATGAGTATAAAATAAATATAAACCATTAAGTTAGTTTGCTAATGTTGACATAAGAAAATATCACAGAGCAGGGGATGTAAAAAAGCAAAATGTTATTTCCTCATAGTTCTGGAGGCTGGAATTTCAAGAATAATGTGTTGGCAGATTTGTTTCTCTTAAAGCACGTCTTCTTGGCTTATATATGGCTGCATTCTTGCCAATTCTTCTTATGCACCGCCTCCCCCTTTTTTTGTGTGTGTGTGTATCACTGGGGTCTTCTTGTTCTTATAAGAAAACCAGACACATTTGCTTAAGCCCTGTCCTGAATGCCACAGTTCAAGTTAATCTCTTTGAATGTCCTTTACCAAATAGAATTGTGTACATCAGTGCTCACACATATGACCTCAGCTAGCCTCAATCACCTTTTAAAAGGTCTAATTTTCAATCATACTTACATTCATAGGTAACTAAGAATTCATCTAAGAATATATAATGGTTAGTATTTTAACACTTGGATTCTGAGGAGACAAAATGTAACTCATAATAATTTTGCTCTTGTTAAGTTTTTGTTATAGGATAACTTGCCTTCATTGATATCAAGAATGAACTCCTATGTGCTTCTTTAAATAGGAAGTAATTTATTGCAATTATATATTCTTGTTTAACAAACTATCTGAAAACCTAATGTCTTGAACCAAATTTGTTTACTTCACAATTGTGCCTTCATAAATTTGGGAACAGTTGGACTAAGCTGAACTTTTGGTTGACACTGTCACTGGAGTGACCTGGCCTGAGAGTTAATTTCTAGAACAGCTGTTACTTTCCATCAGGCCCTTTTGAACACTCTCTCTAAATCTTTCCACATGACACCTCATCTTCAGGGCTGTCCCCCCGGCATGGTTTACTCACAGCGTGGTGATTATAGGTTAGTTGAATTTCTTACATAGCATCTGGTTTTGAGGCACAAAGTGAATACTGTTATCCCTAGAACTAGAGTTGCCTCACTTCTTCTATCTCCTAATGATCCAGACAATCACAAAACCTGCATAAAATCCAGTGGATAAAGAAATGGATTCCACCTCTTGGCAAGACTGTGAAATATTACATTGCAAAAAAGGTTGCAGGGTGGAAATTTTTCTACTCAGGCACCAATTTTGGAGATATAAATTTGAAAAATCATCGGGACCCATGTTGAACTTGAGTCAAAGCATTGTATCCAGAATCAGAAAAGACAAATGGCAATTGATCCTAAAATTCTACACAAGATGCAAATATCAGGATGAGATATGAATGGCTTTTTTAGAATAATTATGTAAGTCTTAAATGGAACTCTTTACTTTCATTTGTTTAAATTATTTCTTACCATTAAACTTTTCTTGCATCTTTAGACACATAAAACAGACACATGCACACACACAAACTAAATTTTTTTTTGCTCACTGAAATTTGTGTTTTATGTGTCAGATTCCATTTATCAGAAAAGAATAGCCAGTATGTCTGTTTTCACATTTTCACACCACAACTAATAGAAACATTACTCTTTTTCCCACCTGACTCCAATCTCTATGAGGAGGAGTTCTATTTCATTGACATTCTCACCATTACTTTTTTTTTACACTGTAAATGGTATAGTAAATATTTAATACATATTTATTGAAAAAATGGATGAATAAATAAAGTGCTATTGCACAAACCAAATTTTTCAAGTGTTTAATTCTGGTTAATAGAAAATGGAGACTTAATTTCATAATAATTTTCTTTCATATAAAAAATAATTACTATTGGTTGAACTTCACTTTTGAAGACATGCTTTGTCAGGCAGACCTGCGACCTACCAGAAGAACAGGCCCAGCAGCCTGCCGGTGTGGTAGACAGATCACCCCTATTGGAGGAGGGGCCCAGCCATTTCCCGCAAGGTAGGCAGACCACGTGACCTGGAGAAGGGGCCCAGCGGCCCGTCGGGGTGATAGACAGATCATCCCAATTGGAGGAGGAGCACAGCCACCGCAAGCCCCTGCAAGGGAGACTTTGCAACTATACAAGAGCAATAAAATATATAGGGGGAAAATTCAATAACAAAACAGTTTCACCAAGCAGAAAGAAATGTGAGCAGTATGGAAAGACAAGGAAAGAAAGGACCACAAGCAATGCAGGTCAACTCAACTTTAGAAGAGGTAATAGCTGCAGCAGATGGAATGTCAGCTAAAGAATTCAGGATTTACATGCTTCAGATGATCTGGAGTCTCAAGGAAGACATTAGACAGCAAAATCAGACAATGAAAGATCACTTCAACAATGAATTACATAAACAAATCCAAGAAGCAAAGGATCAACTATACAGGGAGATAGAGGTTATAAAAAACAAACAAACAGAAATCCTAGAAATGCAGGAAGCAATAAACCAACTTAAAAACTCAAATGAGA
>NW_025999961.1:10289298-10325057 GCF_001458135.2 Marmota marmota marmota
AGTAGATGGGGTAGAGAGAGAAGAAGGGAGGGGAGGGGAGGGAAGGGGGGATAGTAGAGGATAGGAAAGGCAGCAGAATACAACAGACACTAGTATGGCAATATGTAAATCAGTGGATGTGTAACCGATGTGATTCTGCAATCTGTAAAAGGGGTAAAAATGGGAGTTCATAACCCACTTTAATCAAAATGTGAAATATGATATATCAAGAACTATGTAATGTTTTGAACAACCAACAATAAAAATTATTAAATAAATAAATAAGAAAAAGATAACTTTTACAGGTTCTTTGGTGCCCATGTTCAGCATGCAAAAATGTAAGACTATTCACAATAAAACACATTAGCTCAAAAGGGAAAAAAAATTACAATGACAACAATAAAACAATTTAAGGTAGTGCACATTGTGACAGCTCTGCTTATGGAGACATGAGAATTACTGCAAAAAATAAATAGAATGTCCGTTTGTAAAAGTAGCAATGTCATGTCTTGTAAACTTCCTTTTTATATTACAGCAAAGTTTGAAATAAAATCCAAAGGGACTAGAGCTTAAACTGTAGCCGGAAGTGAATAAACGAGTCTATTTCCTCAAAAAAAAAATAAATAAAAATAAAAAATAAAAGAAGTAAATTGGTTGTTATTAAGTAAAAAAAAAAAAGACATGCTTTGTGGTATTATTACAATTACTCTCAGAAATTGGTGAGTGGGTTGGTTTCAGTTTACCTACTTTAATTGAATAATTTTTCTTGCTTTTGAAGTGTTGGTGATTGCTAACTAACACTTTTACTTTGAAGTATTCTAAGAGTTCAACTTCTTGCATTGAATTAATTTCAACCAATTATTCCATTCCTTTTACAATTGATAGAATTAATATAGAATAAAAATGACCTTTGTTAGGATAAACAAATCAATTTCTTTGATGAGATAGTTGATAAATTTAAATTTTTACTTGCTCCCCAGTTTAGGTTTCAAAATAAACATTTTAGAATAAATTCAAATACTCATTTTCAGTAAAAGGGAAATAAAAGAACACATTAACAAAGAGGAAACAAAAATTATGTCAGGAATATTTAATCAGGAATTCATGTGTATAAAGTATCTCATATGATATCACAATGTAATTTAAACAGATGTGGTCCCTGTCTTGGATTTTTACAATATACATCAGAGAACAGACCATTACAAAGATATTAAGCAAAACCAAATCACACAATGTTTATTCAGTGCAAGGAAAAATATAGTCATACATGACCTTGTTGTATTTTTATAATATTCATGACAAATAATTACTGAATAAATTCAGTTTTAGCTTTTGGCATACCTTTTATTTAAATTTGTAGTACAAATCTAACAATCTGCAAATGTTTGGGTATTTCACAAAACAGGAGAGGATCTATAGGCTAGATATTCATTGAAGTGGAATACTGGCTTTGAATGACTAAATTCATACTTATAATTTCTTTAGGGGTAAAATGATATAAAATTGTTAATATGGAAATTAAAAACTTGGGAAAGCCATTTACAATCTATGTACTGTGATTTGAAAATGTGATATTTGTGGTGAAATAGGTTTTGCAAGTTTTAGATTTTTCTGGTATATTCAGGAAAACATTACTTTAACATCCCAAGGAAAAGTCACGTTAATTTTCCAATATCTACTGATTTAGACAGACTTTGAATTTCTCTCTTCCTCCCTGAAAATTGTATAAATCCACCATACATGGAATAATGTTTTAAAGTGTAGAGACTTGGGAATGAGTAAATCTAGCTAATTAGCATGTGTGTTGTCTCACATGGTTATCATTTTTGTGGGAAAAACTCATTATATTTATCCCATTCTTAGTAGATTTTCAGAATACAAGATATTGTTAACTATAGTCACCATGTTGTACAATAAATGTTTTTAATGTATTTCATCTATGTAAATAAATTTTGTAGCCTTTGCACTTCCACACCCATGCCCCAACCACTCCATCTTCTGGGAAACATACTCTGCTTTCTCCTTCTATCACAAATAGAACAGAATAGAAAGCACAGGTATAAATTCACATATTTATAGAAAACCATTTTTAGCAAAGCCTCCAAGATCACACAATGGAGAACGGACAGTCTCTATAATAAGCAATGCTTGGAAAAATGACACATAAAACAATACAATTAGAACTTTAACCACAGCATATTAATAAATCATTTAAAAATGGATTAAAGACTTAAATGTACCAAACTATGAAACAACTGTAAAATTTTGAAATTCTGAACTGTATTTAGTAGATAATACATTTAATATAATGCAAATCAAAATTGTTTTCCAGTAACTATAAAGTTAGTTTGAAGGCTGTAATTAATGATGGCTAAGTGAAAATAAATATTTGAGAATTCAGTAACTGTAAAAATCTGTTGAAAAGTAGTGTTCTTTTTGTTTCTGTAAACTTGTTTGACATAACAATTTTTTCCTCTATTTGATAGATATTGTTCATGAAAAGAAAGTAAAGAGAGGGCCTTACATCCTAGAGTAACAATTTATAATACTTTGCTGCCATAAATTAATTTTGCTAACCTCCAAAATGTGTATATTATTGTAGAAAGTTAATTATAAATACTAGTTATTTTCACTCTATAATATTATTCATTCCATTTGGTATAAATTATATCTGTGTTTTATGCAGTCAAAAATCTAGGGATATAAGAATTCAATTTATAACATAATACAAAGACTGCATTTTTAGATTATCTTATTTTATAAGTAAGCTTGTTTTGCAACATCCCCCCCCCACACACACACCTCTGTTCCCTTATGTAACTAAGTAAATCTAAGTATTCTTTTTCAAAAATTGACTTTATTTTACAGGGATTGCTGCAACATGGTCCAGGGTGGCCTGGCTACAGTTTCAGCTGGCAACACACTATAGGGAACTGGGAGATGGACTGAATTCTGCATTGTTATTTGTGTATGAGCCTTTGGGGGCCAGGGATGGAATGTGATAATTAAATCTACAGTGTTTCTCAAAAAACTCATGTGTTAAAGACTTGGTCCCCAATGCAGTGATGTACAGAGATGGGGTTTTTAGGGAATAATTAAATCATTCAGACTCTGATATTATCAGTGTGTTATTCCATTTAGTGGATTAATCATTTGAATGGACTTTTAAATGCTACAGTAGGTAGAAGCAACATGGATATAGGAAGTAGGACACTAGGTATATACCCTTGGGGATTGTCTTATTCTGGCACTTATCCCTGCCCACCCACCCCTTTCCAGCTTCTATGAGCTGAGCAATTTCTTCCAACATGCCATTTTACCATGATGTTCTCTCTCACCTCAGGTCCAAAATTAAAATGAAACTGGCTGACCATCCACTGAATCCTCAGGACAAAATAAACCTTTAATCCTCCAAGTCATATGTGTCAGGTATTTTAGTCACCATGACAAACAACTAACACACTAAAATTAGTCTAAGTTTAGTTTTTAAGAAACTGTCAACCTGCCTTACAAAATAGCATGATTGTTTTGCATTCACAACAGCAATAAATGGGATTTACTTTGTTCCCTAATCCTCACTTCCATTGAGTGAAATCTCTATTTTGCATTTTTTACAACTGGAATGAATGTCTTGGCATATTCTTATTGCTTTAATTTGCAATCACCTAATATTGTATAACATTGGCTGTCTTTCCTCTATGAAATATATGCTTTTTCTGTGCTCATTGCCCTTGGCATCTTATTTCATGGGGATAACCTTCAGAATTTTTGTCCTTTGTATTTTTTATTTATTTCTTAACATTGCATTTTAAGGTTGTTTTATATCAGCCCAATATTATATATGTGTTTTGCAAAGATAGTCTTCTAGTCTTTCATCCTCCCAAGTAAATATTGTTTCATTTAAATTTAATGTTGAGGTTAGTTTTTCTTGAAGATAAAATATTTATTTTCATTATCTATTATATTTTATGTACAAAGAAACAGCTGGCCAAGAGTTAGTCTGCTCTAGAAAGATGAAACTTCTAATTTTCACAAATGTATAGCATCTCTATTTATTGGTTTCATGTAAACATCAGAAAAATTTTGAACAGCACTTCTCAAAAATTGCCAACATGTAAATGGTTGCATATCACATCTAACTATTTATAATCGCCAAAACAGAAGCCTTAAGTGACAGTTTTAGAAAATTTTTCTTATGCTGCTGTGCTCATATAATGAAAAATATCAGGAATTAAAAGGAAATTGCCTATTACGCATATGTGAGTTTGATGTCTTAAAGAGAAAATCGATTGGATAATAGTTTAGATTGCTTATTTTGACATCATATTAAAAAGCTCCTATTTTTCATCTGAGGGTTTTTAATTGATTGAAAATGTTTTTCTGTTTGGAAGTCTGCCCCTGTTATTCATTCTCTGCTTTAGCACTGGGATTTATTCTGTTTTATTACAGTGACATCTGACTTTATAAGAATGGGCTAATCTGTGATAAACTTCTTTTTGATAATATAGGTATCCAATGTGAATATTTCTCATGTATAATAAAAAAAGCTTACTGAATTAATTGCATGTTACAAGTAAACTTTTATATGTTCGAAGAAAATATCTATTAAGATTCATGCCTGTAATCCCAGCACCTTTGAAAGTTGAGGCAGGAGGATGTTCAAAGCCAGCCTCAGCAACTTAGCAAAGCTCTAAGAAATTTAGCAAGACCGTATTTAAAAATAAAATTGAAAATGCTGGGGATGTGGCTCCATAATTAAATGTCCCTGGGTTCAATCCCTGGTACAATAAATAAATAAATAAATAAATAAATAAATAAATAAACAAACAAACAAACAGACTAATACATAAATAAATATAAAATAAAAATATTCTGAAATCAATATTAAGTAAAAATGTATGACTGCTGACGATGATTCAAAGGGACATTTATTTGTATAGCTTACTTTATAAGCTGCCTAATATCATGCATTTAGTGTGTTTGGACTTTCAATTTAAAAAGAAAAGACAAACTTTTATTTGGGAAATTTAAGAAATACAAAAATTAGGAAAATATTATAATGAAACTTCATGAACAAAATGGTTATTATCTAATAGTCATAATTCCTCTATAGGGCTGGGGTTATAGCTCAGTTAGTACAGTGCTTGCCTAGCATGCACAAGGCCCTGGGTTCAATCTTTAGCATTATGGAAAAAAAAAGAAATCAAATTCCTCTATAGAACCTCATGTCTTTTTCCTGCTCAAACCATTTCTCACCATTCCAATTTTTTTCCAGTTTATTTTCAAATAAATTTTATACGTAACATTATTTCTTTTAAACAGTTCATAGTATACATTAAGGAAAATAATGTATCACTTCAAAACTTATATACAATAGCTTGTAACCCTTGATGTTATTACCGGTGTTCATATTTTTTGTGAATATTATAATTTTTTTCAGTTTCCTTTTCTTAATTTCCACAAAGTTATGAACATATGGTTTCCTGTTTTCTGAAATATCCATTATATCTGAACCTGACTTTTTCTTTGCATTTGTTGACCCTGTTTTGCTATGTCTGTGTCCAAATTTCAGCACTTTTTGCACAGCACAATGTTATATTCTTGAGGGTGTTTTGGTTTCTTAATTAGATTCAGAAACTGCCTAATTCTAGGGAGACTTTGCTGTGGTACCCAAAAAGAAATTTCCTTCAAATTTTAGCTTGTGTTGCCCAGATCTTTTGTTCTAATGATGTTTGGATTTTTTTTAATGATGGAATATGATAATAATATGTTGGATACTTGAATTCAAAGACTGTGACAACTTGTTTTACCATCTCTCATTTTTCTAGCCCAATTCTGTGTCCATGAGATAGGCTAGACTGTAGTATTTGGTCCTTGTCACTTCATATTTTCAAGTTTGTGGAGCTATGTTATTATCAAATGTATTATGTTCTTATAGTTAGTTTAGTAAATCACTGAAGACTTTGTAGTATACAGCATCACAAATCAATCTCTCTCAATTTTAGGTCCAGAAATCCACATTCAGGTTAACTGGGCTAAACTCAAATTGTCATGAAGGTTGGTTCCCAATGGAGACACTGGGAAAGAATCTGATTCCTTTTCCAGGTCTTCCTTGCTTTCTGGTGGTTGTCTACCATCCTAAGTTCATCCCCATTTCTTCATGTAACTTCAAATTTTTTGCATTTTTATTAATTTTCTATTTCTCTATCAAATCTCGCCCCCTCCCTCACAATCTCCCTATGCTTAGCTTTGTTGTTGTTTTTTTCTAGGGATAAAGACTCAGAGTGCTGTGCCATTATGTCTTTTTTTTTGTAATTGTCTATGGACAGCATGTCTTTATTTTATGTTTATTTTTATGCAGTGATGAGGATCAAAACCAGGGGCTCAAATATGCTAGGCAAGTGCGCTACCACTGAGCTACCACCCTAGCCCTCCATTCCCTTTTTAATAATATTTATTTATTTATTTATTCTTTTGAGACAGGAGTTCAAGTTTATGGTCCTACTGCCTGAGATTCACTAGTCACTGAGATTGTAGTATGCCACCATATCCAGCTCTGCCTTACTTTATTAAATTCCTATGACTACATTTGGCATTAGACTATACAATTCAGTCATGTTATTATCTCTTGAGATTTATTTTCATCATATATTTTTTTAAAAATCCCTGTCCTCATATAATGTAAGGTAATGTACATCAGTTGTTGTGATTCAGGTATGGATATCTTTGACTATTAGGACTTAGATATTTTATTTGCCCTACCACATGGAATTTCACTGTAGATTTTATCTATGGTCTTTTGGTTTTGTATTCCAACTTGTACTTTTTATTTTGTAAAAAAACAATAATTAAGATCTGAACATAAATCTTTCATGTACTTTTTCTCAAATTTTCTTTATTTTTATTTATTTAATGAAAATTTATTAGGATAAAAAATTGCTTTTTTTTTTTACAAAATATCTATCTAGTTTGTTTCTACCATTAGTGGAAGAAAATGTAACAAAAAATATGTACTAACAGGAGAATAGACAATTCAGACAATTCATATAAGGAAATACTGTTCTGATTCTTTTTAGGTGTTAGTCGCAGCACCTTATATGTTGAAAAGAAAATTCTAATAAAATGTGTAAGCATATTTATACTTACCAAGATGAATCCAAATATTATGTATTAATATACACTAATAGCAATAATAATAATCATTCTGTTTTATGTTCTCTATTGGTAACATTCTATCTTCATATTAGTGTTCTCCCTATAACCTAACCTACTAAGCCTTATTTTCACATTTTTAATAATAACAAATGGTTTTGGTACACAGAAAATATGCTTTGTTAAAGGGCTAAAAGTAAATTTCTTTATTATTACCCATTTTTGTTCAGATTAAGTATTTCCCTTATTATAAAAAAGTAAAAAATTATTACAAATAAACCAATTCGAAAAATGAATAGATGCTTCTAAATTAACTAGTGAGATTATTTCTCCAGTTATGGTTAAGATAACTTGCTTATTGTCATCAGAATGGATTAGGTAATCTTCTAGAAGTTTAATTGTTAAAGTTTATATATTTTGCTCAATCTCAACATTATTTTAGTATGTGGTCAAAAGTAAGGGTCCAACCTAGTTGTCTTTCCATTTGAATCTCTTTTCCAGTACTATTTTTTATTATAGCATTATAGTTATACAATAGTAGTTGGTTTATTTTGATAAAACAATACATGCAAGGAATTTAATTTTAATCCCCATTCTCCCCTATCCACTCCTCTCTCTCCTTATTATCCTTCCTCTATAGTACGTTGTTTCTTTCTTTTACATATTTATTTATTTTTATTGATATTTTATGCATATGCATAAAGGTAAATTTTCAATATATATATATATACACAAACACAATGATTTATGTGTATGCATTTATATGTATGTATATGCATACACAATAATTTTTGCATTTTTATTAATTAAAATTCATTCTCTATTTCCTCCCCTTTCCCATCCTCCTTCCCTCCCCCTCATTCTCCTTCTTCTACTCCATATACCTTGTGATATCAGATTTCCTCTTCCACTGGCTTCTTTCCCTTATTTTGTTCTAGTTTCCACATATAAAAGAAAACATCTGACACTTTATTTTCTGAATCTGACCTTTCATTTAGCATGATAATCTCCATTTTCATCTGTTCATCAGCAAATGCCATTATTTCATGCCTCTTTATAATTGAATAAAACTCTACTGTTTATATATACTACATTATTTTCACCCATTCATCTGTCAAGGGGCATCTGTGCCGCGACCCCTCGCCGGCAAGGGAAAACACGACACAGGATTCTTCTTTCAGCAGTTTATTCAGGCCTTGATTCATGTATCATCTTCTAGTGACCCGTCGCCGAGCGCCCAAGCACAGCCTAATAAAGCCTCCAGCATACCAATCTTAAGCTGCCACGTGGACCTTTCTCATAGGGTGGTAAGGGATTGCGTGCCAATTCTCCATATTAGCAGTTGTTTGTCACAGGCCACAGTGGAAGCCGGCGCCATCTTCTAATGGCGGCCACAGTCTAATTAGAACGGCTCACCACACATCTGGGATGATCCTGTCATTTGAATAATGTAGATTATGCTGCTATAAATATTGAAATGGCTCTATCACTAAAGTCTGCTGATTTTAGTTGTTTTGAATAAATATCAAGGAGTGGGATACCTGGTCATATGGTGGCTTTATACCTAGTTTTTTGAGGAATGTCCATACTGTCTACCATAATGGCTGTATTATTGAAGTCCCACCAACAATGTATCAGTGTACAGTTTTTCCCACATCCTCACCAGAATTTATTATTATTTGTATTTATGATAATTGACATTCCAATTGGAATGAGATGAAATTTGAGTATAGTTTTGATTTGCATTCTCATGATTGATAGAGATGTTTGGACCATATTTTTCTTAACTTGTTGGCTGTTTGTGATTCTTTCTTTCTTTCTTTCTTTTTGGGAAATTTCACTTTTTTTTCTTTTTCCTATTTATTGACTGAGTTACCTTATATATTCTGGATATTAATCACTTGTCAAAGTAGTAACTGGAAAATATTTTTAAGAAAAAGAATCATATAATCATTTCAATAGGTGCAGAAAAGGCCTTTGGTAAAATTCAGCACCCATTCATGTTAAAAATGATGGAGAAACTAAGGAGAGAAGTGACTTACCTCAGCATTATAAAGGATATATTTGAAAAACAAAAGAAGAGAAAAATAAGAAGCATTTTCTCTAAAATCAGGAAGAAGACAAGGTTGCCCATTCTTATTATTACTATTCATTATAGTTCTTGAAATTCTAGTCATAGCAATAAGGCCAAAGAAGGTAATTAAGGAGATAAAAATAAGAAAAGGAGAAATTGAACTATTTCTGTTTGCTGATAACATGATTTTATATCCAGAAGATACCCTCCTCCAAAAAAAGAACTTCCATCAGAAGGGTTTTAAAACTGATAATTGAATTCAACAAAGTAGAAGGATACCATATCAACACTCATAAATCAGTAGCTTTCCTATACTTAATAGCAATTTTGTTAAGAAAGAAATCAGGAATGTCACCCCTTTTACAATTAACCTAAAAAAATGGGAATAAATCTGACCAAGAAGTCAAAAAATCTCTAGGATGAAAGCTATAGAATATTAAAGAAAGACATTAAGGAAGACCTTAGAAGATGGAACTCTCTGTCATATTTTTGGATAGGCAGAATTAATATTGTCAAAATGACCATACTACAAAAGCAATATATAGATTCAAGCACTTCTGGTCAAAGTACCAGTGATATTTTTCACAGAGCTAGAAAAATCACTCCTTAAACTTTTTTTGGAATAATAAGAGACCTAGAATAGCCAAAATAATTCTGAGCAAGAAGAGTGATGCAGAAGGCATCATTATAACAGATCTCAAATTATACTTCAGAGTTCTAATAACAAAAATAGCATGTCATTGGATCAAAATAGACTTGAAGGCAAATGGTACAGAATAGAAGACAAAGAGCAAAACTACACACTTACAGCCATATGATACTTTTAACAATGGTGCCAAAATATGTACTGGGAAAAAAGATAGACTTTTTAACCATTGCTACTAAAAAAACTGGATATCCATATATAGAAGAATGAAATTAGATTCTTTTACCCTGCAAATCAAATCAAATCAAAGTGGACCAAAGATTTATGAATTTACCAAAAAACTTGCAACTGATACAAGAAAATTTGGGATAAACATTCCACCATATAGCTGCAATCACCAACTTCTTCAGCAATACTCCTGAAGTACAAGAAATAAAACCAATAATCAATAAATGGGATGTCATCAAATTAAAAATCTTTTGCACAGCAAAGGAAATGATTAAAAGCATGAAGAGCTAGCTAGTCATTCCAGCACATTTTTTTGGATACTATTGTTTTCTCTTTGGATTGTGTTGGCATTATCACAAAAAATCAAAACATAAATATAAAGATTAATTTTCCCTTGGCTGCTATTTCATAGATGGGGTATTGAAGGAATCTCATTACATTTTATATACATTTGTTAGAGATCACCAAAAGTAAAGACATATGGAATTATACATCCATCAATGTGAGAAGTTTAAATCTTTCCATGAATTTGCTCATTGTATGTAAGCTGTTTTTTTATATTTTTAATTTGTTTTTATTTATTGTTATATGGTGCTGAAGATCAAACTCTGTGCCTCACATGTGCGAAGCAAGTGTTCTGCCACTGAGCCACAACCCAACCTGGCTATCAGTTTTGTTTAGATAAAATTTTCATAGTGCAGTCTTAGTATGTTTTCACATGCTATTTGTGAAATATGTTTATTTATAATATGTTATGTTTATTTCTGCCAATTCTATAATGATATTAATTCATTCATTTGTGACTTAAGTAATTCTTACTACTTTTAAAGTAATCTGGATTTTCTATATTATCTGTATAAAGAAGGGTATTATTCTCTTCAGCAACAATGTAAAAAATAGGCAATAACAAGTTAACACTCCACACCAGTTTTTGTGAATGATGCAGGCTGTAGCATCAGCATATTGAGCAGGTCTTAAGAATTTCCAGAGGAGTATGGGAGACGAGTTCATTATCTATCCAGTACAAATGTTTCTCAGGTTGTTCTTAAGTTGTAAGACTACATGGGTGGTACTCAGTTTCTGAATAGCAATCGTGGTAATTCTGAAGACTCTTTTTTTGTGCAGCACTCTAGGATATGTTCTGGAATGAGATAGTGGTAATGTTTTCACACGTAAACATAATTTCAAGAATGCATTAAATTTTACACTTTAAAGTAGATAATTTTTGATAGTTAAATTACATTGGAACACAGATATTATTAAATATATTAAATAGTAAGGTAAATATATTTCACACAATTTTTAAAATAAGTTACTTTTGTTGTAAATGGACCTTTATTTTATTTTATTTAGTTATTTATATGCAGTGCTGAAAATCAAACCCAGTGCTTCAAACATGCTAGGCAAATGCTCTATCACTGAACTATAAACTCACCATATTTCATACACATTTAAAATTTAAAATATTAACTTATAAAGGGTATGAGCCTAGAGCATTTTGGTCTGAATGTTATTCAATAAAGTTAGGTTTGTTAATGATTGATCTTTTTCTGAGTTAGGTGGAGTTAGGTATAAACAATTTATAGTTTATTTGAAATATACCCAAACTTTCTGCAAATTCTTATATATGAATATGGCTTTAAAATTATACTATGCACTTTCTTTCACTTCTTAACAACTACAGAAGTCTTGTCAGTAAATCATGGTTAAGAAGTGCTGAATTGTCTTCCCAAACCATGAATGATTTACTTCTAAAAGAATGACATTTAACTATGCACCTTTCAAGGGTCTCCAGTGTAAAATGAAACATAGTGTTCTTTGTTGATCTTACTTGGTACCCCTGTGGAGATTAGTGAAAAATTATTATCTTTCTTGACTTAAAGAGCTATTTCTTATGTTAATGGTAAAGTGAAAGTAACATACTTCATATGGGTTATAAAAAATGTTAACCTTTTTTTTAATCCTCAAGGAATTATAGTCAGCCATAAACTCAGTAAAAAGGATGAGATCATTACTTAGGTTGAGTGAGATCATTTGAAGATAAGAGATGTGAAGACATGAAAACCTGAGCATGTCAAGGCTTTTTGAAAAGTTAACATTAAATGACGAACTTAAAAGGTATCTATTAAGAAAACAATATAGGTTTAATCAAGTGAAATATATAAAAGCTGAGGTCTTTTCCATATTTTTTCTCATGAAAAGAAATACAAAAATCATAAAAATAAGTTCATGATGATATCATTTTTATTTCAAGACACAAATATATGCATTATTTGACCATTCATTAAGTTGGCAAACTAACAAATTATAGATGAATATTTAAGTTTGAGATTTGAAGTAATTAATAATTTCAGCCTATATGGAATCTAGTTTAATTTTTAATTCTTCAAATGATAACCCAGTGCTAAAAGTTAAACATTTGCTTATCTTTTGAATTAAAAAAACAGCCTTCTTGAGATAAAATTGGTAAACCAAAAGTATACATATTTAAGGTGTACAAAATTATGTTTTAATATATGTATACATTATGAAATTATTATGGAAATTCAGCTAATTATCATCTTTCACTTGACACGGTTACTGTCAGTGGTGTGATGAAAACATTTAAGATTCATTCTCTCAGCAAATTTAACAGTATTATTAACACTAGCTATCATGTTGGATATTAGATCTACAGAATTATTCATCTTATACCTGAAAGTTTCTACTCTCTGACCAATATAATCTTATTTCAGCTACTCACCCTAATAGAATCACTATTCTACCCACTCCTTCTATGCATTTGCCTGTTCAGTTTCCACACATGACCTCTTGCAGCATTCTTCTGTGTTTGGCTTCCTTCAAACAGCATAATGTTTTATTCATGTTACCACAATAATATTCTTTGCCACACTTTATGAATAACAATCAATAATAATAAATAAAGGGTCCTTACCTTAATTATGCTTGTATTTTTCCTATGTATCTTAAAACAGGATTCCATACATTCACCATCATTACCACCACTACCACCACCATCGTCATCATCATCTCTAGCATATCACTTCTTGCATACCATGTTAAGTTATAGATCTTTGTTGTGGTATCATGTGCTACAATCTGTGCCACAGTTCATAATGAATCAATAGTGATGTGGCTGTAATTAGAATAAAGTAATGTCCAGAAAGTTTAAATAATTCATGGACTTCCATCTAGATAGTACATATTTGTCTGGTCACCATTTAGCTTCTTTTAAAGCAAGTTTATGTCATGTAAAAACTCATTGGTCTGGAAAAGAAAGTCATAAGCTCTTATTCCTCTAACTTTATTGCATGAGACAATCACTTCATGATCTATACACATATGCATTAGTATGTACTTCATTAATATCTTTCACTCCATAAATTCTGATCAACTTTTGTTTCTCATAAAACATTTCAAATATATCTCACAATACAATTCAACTGACTTGTTGAATATTACATATTTTTCTATGATGCTGTGAACAAAACTAACAAAGAGTGTTCAAAAGAGAACACAAAACATTTACATGAATTTTCTTTCAGTAGACATTAAAGGTACTTGAAAACAGAGTCAATTTTACAGAGTAAGAAAAGAAAATTCTTACAGAGTCTCTGGAAAGTGTTCTAGTACCATTTAGAAATCAGAGAAACTTTCTAATTTATCTGTCCATGCAGTAGATACTTCTTTCTGTAAAAGAGCAAATAAGCAGTTTGAGAACATTTCAATAGTGGAACAATTTTTTGATATCAGGGTTTATTTTCTGTGTCCAGTCATTTTTTTGCAAGAAGTGAAGATCAATAAAATGTTTTAAGTAGTCAAACTACAGAAATATTCCTTAATTAGGGTGAGGAGAACTACATGAAAATAGTACCTCCTTAAAAATATTTAAAAATCATAGATTTAGGGCTAAGGTACTTACTTTAGTGATACTCATATAAAGTAAATATAAAAATTAAATTATTATACAGTAGTTTTAAAAGAAATTGTTTAATAAATTTATTTAACAAATAAATTATTTAAACCAGAATTTCTAGAACCCATAGTAAATTGTATTATAGATGTAAAACATATGCAATAGTTTACAAGCTTCATGAACCTTAAAAAACTACATATGAATAACTGCAAAAATTTTTTTACTGACGTTTTCATATCATTTACTAAGACTAGGCAAGGATTAGTAGCCTATTTTCTGGTCGATTTAATTAATTTCCCAGCTTTAAGAATTTCTAAATATTGTCAGATTGTCTCTTGTCTCTTTAAGTGAATTTACTGTACAAAATATTTTGGTCATTGTTTAAATAGTAAAACACAAAACAATTATATTCACCGGTGACATTCTCATTGTTTTCAAGTTACTATGTTATCATTTAATATGTGTGTGTACATTCTTGTGCTCGTGAAATCATTTAGTTCATGAATAAACCATGTAATATGTCAGAATGACAATAATAAACAGCATCATTTCACTGTCCTTCCCTCATATTTCATCAAGCTTCTCCTCTCACTCTTCTTGTCACATCACCTATAGACATGAAAAGATTTTGCCTGGTAAAAATTAAAGAAAATAGTGAATGTTTACTCTTGCTTGTAGTCTTAAAAAAGACAAAGAAATATAGTTGGCAAATGCGTCTTTAGAAAAATACCATGTTTTTCCTTCTTTAAAAAACAATATGTTTTGTGTTTTAAGTGCTGTGAAGATTGATTTCCCTAAATGCAATTTATTCATCTGCAATTTCCACCTTCGAAGAATATGAATTCAAGAGATTACTGGTGGATTAAATCCTAGAATTGTCAATGTAATGGTTGCCGGTAGGGGTAAAGTGCTATCAATTCGTAAAACCCTGATGTTCTCAGGTAAATAGGAACTTTGCTATTTTATAATAATAAATCAATAGAAGAGAAAAAATTGTTTCTAGCAATTAAAGTTACTTTCTAAATGGCTGGATCTTGCATGATTATGGATACAATTTTAGAAAATAAACTTAACAGTTTGTATTTCTCAGTAAGCATAACAAAAATTAAAAAAAAACTACCAAACTTGATTGTTTAAATCCAAACATACTTTGTTAACTTGAAGATTTGTATTTTGCTTATCACACATTTGTTCTATTGTTGTTGGTGCAAGTTTACGTAATGTCCCCAAACTGGAAATATTAATAAATTTATGAAAATATTAAATGAAATTCTACGATCATCTACATATATGTACACTCTAATAATATATGGTTGAAAGTGTTTTTAAAATATTATGAAAGGCTGGTGTTGTAGCTCAGTGGTATAATGTCCCTGCACTCAATACCCAGGACTGATAAAGCCAAACAAAACAAAACAAACTCTGAGTGAACTGATAAATGACACAAAAAGCATATAAAAGTGTTTTTAAATCTATAATGCAATTTATAGACAGTTATACAAATTAAATAATAATTGATAAAATATGTATGACATCTAATTATTAGTAAATAATAACTTTTAATTGCCCATATTAAAGGAAGGAAACTAAGACAGAAAGAAACCAGTAACTTTCATAAGTTCAAATATTTATTAATGAAGAGCAGATACTGAACACTCCCAGGCTGCTTCAGTGTCAACTGCTAAACAGAGTTAGGTGAGACTTTTCCAAAATTTGTATTCGATTTATTATAACATGCCTGTATTTACTATTCTGTTTGTGAAATAATATCCAAGGAGATATTCCGCTATGTTTGGAAAACTATCGCAATATATTTGTGTTTGGGGATTTATCTCACACATGAATAAAATAAAGGCCCTATGATACACAGAAGTTAGAAGATTGTTTATGCCAGTAATCCCTAAAGTTATTTCAACATGGAACAGTAATTTTTATGGAATAAATGAGAGAGTTATCCTTAGAACAATAATATCAATGATTAATTTTAAGTTATTTGCACTTGTTTGAACTTGCAAATGTGAAGAACTAAAACAAATGGAAAACAAAGCAGAACAAAACAAAATGAATTTACACTAGGGAATGCACCTAGCATAAGAATATCAGTACTGACACGATACTTATAAAAATTTCAGGATGGATTGGGAAATTGAAAAATCAGTAGGTAGATTGACAGCATAATGCAGCAGAATGTTACAGTGGTCAGCATTACAGCCAGTTGGTCAAATTTTGTTTTCTATACTCACCAACTGTTCATATCTAATAATATATTTATTATCTCAGTAAGAGTTTTTCAACATTAATTTCATTAAAATATTTACTCTGTTGTTCTCATGAGTTTGCACTTAATTGAAGACCTATTCTCATCTTTATATTTATATTAATCTTAGGTTTATCAGTATTCTTATCCTCCCCTGTTATATCACAAGTAGGTTAAGATGATTTCATATTCCTTCAGTCTTCCCCTTATACCCCCATAATGTTGTCATGCATGAAACATTTAAATCATAGGTTTTGATGTTTGTATTTTCTCTTTTTGGTGCATTCAGTTCTGACACTCTTGAAATAAAATTTGATTGTAAATGAAATAAATGTTTGGGTTCAAAGTTGATTTCTTTTTTTCTTTTCTTTTCTTTTTATTTTTTCCTTTTTTTTTTTTTGTTTTATACCTGGGACTGAATTCAGGGACACCGGACTACTGCCAAATATCCAGCCCTATCATTATTTTAATAAGAGACAGGGTCTCACTGAGTTGCTTAGCACCTCTTTTGTTGAGGCTGGCTTTGAACTTGCAATCCACCTGTCTCAATCTCCCAAACCACTGGGATTACAGGCTTGTGCCACCACATCTGGTGAAAGTTGATTTTTTTTTTAAAGAAATGAAAAATTATTCCTCAATCATTTTTGTGACTTCACTTATTATAAGGAATCTGATGCCAATCTGCTTTGTGTTCTGTGTAGGTGATTTGCTTTACTGTACAGAAGCATTTATGGTTTCCTCAATTTCTGCATTGTTAGCATTAAATTTTACAATGAGGACAAATGGAGATGTTTCCTTATTATTCATCTAAGATATTGCATCAATTTTTCAACTTGAAGAGATCTTTTATTTTTCCTTCAATTCTGTATTTTCAATTTTAAAAGATTTTCTAAAGGATTTTCTAACTAAATTTATAAGGGTTTGTTGCAATATTTCTAATCCTATTCTGAATATTGTTTGGTTTGTCTTTCTAAATTAGCATTATATTCTTTGGTTACCTAATTATTCTAATTTTTCCATAACCCACTTCGAGATCAATTATTATATCTATTAATAAGTGTTGCATTAAAACTAACATTGAATTGCAACCTGAATGCATTTCTGTGACTGAAGGGAGAATACTCTTCACTGTGGCAAGTTACATCTAACATTTCTGTTTGAGATAATTTCACAGGTAATTATTCTGGTCTGGGATATACCTTTGTCCCTGTATAGAAAACTAGTAGGGATTAAATGAGATTTTCTTAAATTGAAATTCACAAATGTAAGAAATTGAGAGAGCAGAGAGAAGATTGAGTATTTAAAAATAAGAATCTGCAATATGTATACGGGGTAAAAATGGGAGTTCATAATCTGCTTGAATCAAATGTATGAAATGTGATATGTCAAGAGCTTTGTAATGTTTTGAACAACTAATAATAAAAAAAAGAAAAACCTAGCAAGAGCCTAAAAAAAATAATAATATGCATCTCTGAGCAATGTTGGGGTAAGGTCAACATCAGGTGATACATACCTTGAATAACCTAATCTTTATTTGATAAACATTCTTTGATTTTATTGTATTTTTTATTTGTTCTTTTTAGTTATACATGAGAGTAGAATCTATTTTTATATATTTACACAAATATGGAATATATCTTATTCTAATTAGGATCCCAATCTTGTGTATGTACACGATGATGAGATTCACTGTGTGTATGCATATATTACATAGGAAAGTCATGTCAGATTCATTCCTATCTTAATTAGTACTATCCTCCCTCCCTTTATTCTTTTAAGTTTTATGTCAATATTGCTTCATGTTGCTTCTGCCTGTTGTTACCTACTTACCCCACATACCACACAATAGCATAAGACAATGTTATGATTTATGCAGGTTTTTTTTTTTTTTTTACTTTGGAGCTATTGGTGGTGACGTTAGAGACTGGTCCCTGATATCAAGTTTCCATATCCTTTCTATGTTATTTTTATATCCTTTTATAGCTGATTGTAGGTGGGGTAGCCAATACTCATTACTTTTTGTTTATCTTGAAAGGCAGCAAAATCTTAATACAGATTTAAAATTAAAGTCTCATATACATAGAATAGCTGTATAGGTGCTAAATATATTCTAAATTAACTGAAAAATCTTGTCAATCATATTATTCTTTGTTTGATAGCAAATATCACCATTAAAAGAAATTAGTTTTATTAACAATATAAAACATTAGATAAAAATATATTCTTACTAATGAAGACACTTTGATAAAATTTTAAACATGTATAGTTTAGAATACTTAGAGAAATAAAAGCATGTATTTTATTTCTGTACAAAGTCATCCAAGGAAAATCTTAAGTCAATACCCCAAATAAATTATTTTTTATGCAAATTGACCACAAGAATTTAGATTTGGAATGTACCCCAATGGCCCATATGCTGGCCCTCTGATTGACATTCACTATCACAAGGAGGTGAAACTTTGAAGAGGTGGTGCCTACAGGTGCATGCATCTTAAGTCATTGGGAAATGTTCTCACACAGAGTAAGAAAACCCAAGCCTTTTTCCTTCTGTTTTGTTCTGTTTTTTTCTCTAGCCAGCAGGAAGTGAGTAGATTCTGTTGCCACATGTTCCTGTCATCATGTATTATCTCACCATAGGCTCAAAAACAAAAGGACAAAAAGACCATGTGCTGACACCTCCAGAACAAGGAGCCAAGCCATTCCCAAGGGAGGCGTTTTTACAGTAATGGAAGCTGTCTAAAATACAGACATAATTCTTCTGTGATAAAAAGATGTGAATCAGACTGTCTTACTGTCTTCAGATTATAAAAATATGATACATACAGACATAAAATGGACAATGTAGGTGTATAATTTATAGGATTCCCTGAAATCAAAAAGTATAATATTTAAATAAATATATAAAGACAAATATGCATGTATATATGTATTTATGTATGTGTATATTTGGATAAAGTCATGATTTCAATCAAACTGCAATTAAAATTACATAATTTTACTCAATTTAAACAATTTTATTAATATCATTTAATACTTTATTATTAAAATATTACTATGACTATGAAATTAACATAAGCAATGAGAGTATAAATAAAAATGGAAATTCTTTTGCCATATGAAATATTGTATGACTTGAGTAGTATAATACTAATGTTGAGTAATATAATTTTTCAAGGGTAGAAATCTGTCTAAAGGGATTTAGCTCTATTTAAAGTCTTCTGCCATTATATCAATTTTCTGGGTTACATTAGATTATATTAAAAGGAGACCATTACTAGATTTATTATAAGATTATGTTTATAAAAACTTTACTGTCTATAATAACTCCTTGACACCATAAAATAATATTATAGAGTATGTAACCGTATAAGGTATTGTTTCCTTGTGGACTATTATAACAACTACTAATGGAGCACCAGCAATGTCAAAGGAAGTTTATGAAAACGACTGAACTCTACTATTGAAGAGGAATGAGCAAGGCAGAGTCAATTCTGAACAGTTCAAAAATAAAACTTCAAAGCTGGTTAACTAAAAGAATATGTGGGTACATAATTTCTAGTATCCCCAATTTATGTTTGTTACATTTTGACTGACTGGCCAAAATACAATTACACGAAATGACCATGAAAAATATACTGAAACGTGTTAGAAGTATAGAAGCAAAATACTGCATGTCTCATTTATTAGAAATTATTTTTCTTCCATTTTCTGGTTCTACATCGTTGGTAGTTAAGTTCTGATGGTAGGTAATTTTCTTTCTGATCTAACCAATGGAATTCCAAGACTTCAGCTTAATAAAGCCAGGGAACATCTCAGACAACTAAAAAGAACATCACGATGGCTTCTTTCTTATAGATATGAAAATACAGACTGTCTCATATATAAAGGAGCTAGTTTTCAAAAACTGGTTTATTGAGGATATTTACAAAAGTACCAGTTGTATTCATCTCTTAAATGTGAAAATTTGTATGAAAATGTATCACCTATTTGAGTCAATGTTTAATAAGTTCATAGTTTAAGACAGTGTTCTACAGAGATCATTAATATGTCCTCCTAGATACAATCTGTAATCACTGAAGGTTTGCTTTTGTATGTCATTCTTTTCTTAAAAGTCAGTGTGTTAATATTTGAATAAGGATATGTACCTTTATAAACTTTTAAATACCTGTTAAGCCTGAGATGAAACTTTAGATTTTTCATTCTCTCCCTTCATATACAACACTATTATCTCTAACATTGATGGATTTCTTTTTTAAAACATAGAATTTAATACCCTTTCATATTTAATTTAACAAAGTAAAGAACTCTGTGTAAATGAAGTCCACAAATTTGAGAAAGCAAGTGAACTGTAAATTAGTTGTTGCCTCTCTTGCATCACAAGTGTTTTCTCATTTTGCAACAGCATTTAAATTTATTCCAAGAAATACTTGTAACAAGTACAGCTAATATATACCTTCTATAAGTGATGAAACATGCTTGTTTATCCCTGATACCTATTAGAGTTCCTGACAAACAAAAATCATTCATTAGGTATTCACTTAATAAAAATTAATACTAAAATGGATAAATTATTATTTCATTGAATATTTAGAATTTGAGCTAGTATTTTTAAAGAATACAAATAGAGAAATGACAAGCAGATGAAACTGTCTGCTTTTAAATATTACAATATTTAAAGTGCATGACTAAATTATAGTAATTTTTAGGATTATATTGTTTCTTAAGGTTGGAAAATCAGGTTAGAAGAAACATTTTTGGACACAATTTTCAAACCAAAACAGTTCTGAAAATTTAATTTATATGAATAATATATTTAAATAAATATCTAAAAATATTTAAGTTTATCTTTTAGAAAAGAGAAAGTATTAAATAATATAGAATAAATTCTAGAAACGTAAGCACTAGAGAAGGTAACTTCATTAAAATGCTAGATAAAATTAAAATGCATTAGGTAAATGAATGTTTAAAATGGTTTCTCCATATGTTACTATAAAATCTACTATGGAATCAATTTACTGAAATATGAAAATTACAAATAAATGTCTCAGAGAGAGAAAAATTATATCATGAAATTTCTTGGGCACAATTAAAATTTCTAGGAAGTCAACATTCTCATAATTTCTTAAATCTAGAATTTAAAGCCACATAGTGATAGAATTCACCTTATTCATAAGTGTTTTACCTCCAATGCTTAGACTACAGTAAATGTGTGGTCACTATTTATTGAAAAAATATATAAGTTCTATAAAAGTTAAATATTTATTACTTATTACAAGTGCTCAAATAATGTTTATGGAACAAACTTCTTAATATGTAAAGATAAATACATAACATTTTTAAGATCCAGAATGAATCTTTTACAATCTAATTCTTATAAAATAAATGTCATTTATGTAAATGCAGAAAACCTTCCTTTCATTAATTTAACTTATTTTGTTTTAGATAAGTAGGTCCAGGATGCTTAGTACTTCTCTGGGTCCCTCAGGTATATTTCTTCTAATCCTTTTAAAAACATTTAAAACTTTCTGAATAAAGGTAATATTATTATTTTAACTAATATTTAATTAAAACATAACAGTCTTGTATGAGTGTAAGAAACTAATAAAAAATATAGTGCAAAAAGTATGTCAGTGAAGGAAAGAGATGTGCACAGGTACTGGTAACTTGGGGAATGGGCTGTTTGGTTCTTACCTTATGTTCTTGCCTTATGTTAAAAAAAATGGAATAAAAACATGACCTATGCAATATCTTAAACAACACAGAAGATATTTTATAAAGAATGTCTTTGAAAAGTTGAATTCCCAAATTGACCAATCTTTCTGGAAATAGCCAGTACTACCAGAAATTATGTTTCTTTGAATGTGATACAAGTTGCACTAGTTGTCATAAGGGAATCCTAAGAGTCAGTGACTACTACTAATCTGAGCCCACAGGGGCATCTGTAAACCTCATATCACTGCAGATGAAATTTTCTGGTTCAAAATTTCCTAATCCAGTCTGGATACAAAGTACATACTGACCATAATACATCAAATCCAAATATTTAAGTACTTAAGTTTGTTAAATGTGTTGCCTGAATTATTAAAAAAAATCCTCTTGTTTCATTTTAATGAAGAATGCCATCCCAGACTGAAACAAATAGAAATTTACTGAAATTTATTGTTAAATATCAAGGATATGTTTTTTTTTTCTAGAAATACATTAAAAATTTAGTGAGAGGCAAGATACACCAAGAAGAAACAAACAAATCAAATTAAAATGTCTGTAAGTGTGAGTGAAAAGTAGAAACTAAAGAATTCATTGTCCATAAAGCTAAGGACAGGAGAAAGCAAATAGTTTAGTAGCAATCAAAAAAATGCTTAACACAAGGTTTCTTAACTTGGCACTATCTTTGACAATTATCTGGCATTTTGCACCAGATATTTTTGCATAGAACTTTCCTGTACAATATACAATATTTCCAGATGTCAAATGTTCCCTGGATGTCAACATCATCCCTGATTGAGAATCAATGGCTTAAGGGAAGGAACTGAGCAATGGATTAAATATTCAGCCCTATTTTATATATAGTGATCAAAATTAGATCAAAATAAAATTGGGCAAACGATGCAGAACACTTGTCATACCCCATTCTTTCCAACCAATTATCACAGTATATACTAATTACAAAACAATGATTATTAAGCTTCTTTTAACTGTGTTATATTGCAACTTCAAAAATGATATAAATATGATTTTCACTCTATTTTATCCATGGAAAATAAGGTTGATAAAAGTTAATAACTCATCAAAGTCATATAGCTGATAAAAAACATTGCATAAGTTTCTGAATTAGAAAAAAAATATGAATAGGTATTAAAACATGTTGCTTAAAATTTATTGTGTTTTCTGCTTGGAAAGAAAGAATTGTTTAGACATTTTAGATCCACAGTATAAGAGATGATAAAGATCAGTATGAGAGGTTGTGGGGTTGCAGCTCAGCGGTAAAGCACTCATCTAGCATGTGTGAAGCACCGGGTTTGATCCTCAGCACCATATAAATGAATAAATAAATAAATAAAAGTAAAGGTATTATGTTCATGTACAACTAAAAAAATAAAATATCAGTATGCTATAAGGTGGGTTTTTAAAAAAAAATATTTATTTTTATTTATTTATTTTTATGTGGTGCTGAGGATCGAACCCAGGGCCTCAAGTGTACAAGGCAAGAGCTCTACCACTGAGCTACAACCCCTGCCCTTATAAGGTGGGTTTTTGGCTATCATATAATTTTAAAATTTGCATTTATTGCCACCATTATATTTCATTGCATACACTTTATATATACATGTATATACACACACATATGTGTGTGTTTCTTGAGACAATCTCAAAGCAAATATTGGAATCTATTGAAAGAATATAGGCTTTGTGTTAACATCACAGTTCAAAGGGTGAATTGCAGAAGCACACAAATTAATGTAAAATTTACACATTAACCTTAAATATAAGTAAATTTTTAAAAATTCCTGGTTGAACACTTCAAATATTTTTCCTTATTTGCAACACACATTCAACCTCCGCTATATTTTTGGTAATTTTAACATTATATTTAGTTTGAAGAACTTATGTCTGGCCATGTAGATGTTCAAGTTAGATTGCTGGGAGCCATTAGCCAAGTAGGTATGACAATTTCCTTGCCAGCGTACCCCATGTTGCTGACATTTTGCAGTGACATTGAATGTAGTTGACCTTTCTCAAGGACCAGGGCGGATTAGGGTGTTCCCGGTTTAACATAATCGTGTTTAGGGCGTTCCCAGTTTAGGTTCCAGGTTTAAGGTTTAAGATTATTCCTGCTGGGAATAGGGCGTATCCTGCTGCCTGAGTTCCCCTTGAGTTCTCACGGGATTCAGACAGTATATTTTGGGAGACTGAAGCCCAGTGAGGTGAATTTGGGAGAGAACGTGGATTTGGGCAGAGAACGTGGATTTCCCCAGAACGTGATTGTAGACGGCTGGTGTGAGTTCGGGAATAAAGAGTTGCTGTTTGAATCTGCAAGCTGTGTGGTGGCTCGTGATTTTGTGCCCAGCCAGACTGTGGCATTAGATGAATTACCTCTGTTAATTTTATGACTGTTAAAATAATTTAAAAAATTTAAAAAAAAACATATCCTTAATGATAAGATGCAAATTAAATAAAGTATCTATATTGAGGCCATTCTTACTTGACCTTGTCTCTTCTGTTGATGAGGGCTATACTTTGTGGGTTTATGATAAACACTGTAAAAGTTTGAATGTTTTTTGCTTCTCTTGTTTTTTGTTTGTTTTCTCAATGTGATATTACTGTTATTTTGACTCATTCTTTTAGGCTGGTTTTACAGGGTGAATAATGCATTCACTTAAATAACTGGGTACCAAAAAAATAAAAAAAAAAAAAAAAACTTAAATAACTGGGTAACAATATTCAACTGTTCACTTAGTGGAAATAGTGCCAGTATGCATGCAGTAACTTAGTGTGAAATAAAAAAAAAATTAAATGAACTTGGAATCTAAATTTTCCCTGGCGTCAAGTTATCAATCAAGTATTATTATTAAATAAGTTAAATTCTTAACTCACTATTTCATTTATGAGAATTCAAACTGATATGAAAGGGAATAGGCTCTTAACCAATATTTATTTAAAAAATAGAAAATATTTTGTTAAAATAGATAAGAAATTTGAGATATGTTTTATGTCTCAAGGGTTTTATGAATGTTAATATTGCTATTATAAGATAATCACATTATGGGGGCCTATATGTTAGGCTTTACTGAGATTTTGAAAAGTGTATGCATGTATAGCCTGACAGAATTGAGAAAATCTGTATCTATAAGAGGGCTACAATAAAAGGCTGGAAAAAAAGAGAAGATTGAAGAACAAATATTTTAAGAAGGCATATGGAAAAAATAATCTGGTGGTATTATGTCTAATGAATGTGAAAAAAAAAAATATATATATATATATTTAATAGAGCAAGTTCAGAGGCAAGAACAGCATGAAATTTATTGCAATTATTCAAATATGAAGTAATAAGGGACTGAACTAAACAAATGGCAGTAGAATAGAAATGACAGATGTGAAATATTGCACATGATGAATCAACGTTTCTCTTTTCAATCTCCAAAATAGCCCCCTAGTTAAATGTGCTGATAATATAAATTTGTGGGAGTGGTAAACATGAGGCAATGTAAATGAGAATTTGAAAAGGCCTGAAATGTTTTGATAAACAAGCTAGTTGGCAAGCACATATGAATGACAGCTCCTATGAAGAAAAATATGCTCAATAATAATTAAGCACCATCAGGAATTAATGGTTTGTTTCATGTAGGAACAGTGTTTGTCTTACAGTAAAGAGAATCAATAGTTCTATTTATCATCCACACAAAATAATACTTATCATGTTTTACAATTTATAAAATATTTTTGCATATATTATATCAGTTGATATTAAAAGGACACTAAGGAAGACATAGTTCATATTAAAATGTTCATTTTATAACTGTGGTCACTCATTAATTTCATTTGTGGTCACTTCCTTATCTTAGATGGGAGTGATTTGAGGCTGTGTAGAGGAGACACTATATTAAGCAGAGACATATTTGCAGTTCCATAATTAAGAGGTTGTATCAGTCTTAGTCTTGGCTGGAGAAAATAAATGCTATTGAGGTGAGTTTAAAACTTAAATGTGAAAAGTACTGAAAGACTAATGAAGGCAAGGAGTTTTTGTCTCAAAGGTAAGAGAGGGAAGAGGCTATTGTGAATGGGATAATTTTCCTAATTTCTCTCAGAGTATAGGAATGCAATTGATATATGAGTGTTAATTTTGTATTCTGCTACTTTGATGAATCCTTAATGAGTTCCAGAAGTTTTCTGGTGGAGTTTATTGTGTCTTCTAAATACAGAATCATGTCATCAGCAAACAGATGTAGTTTTAATTCTTCATTTCTTATTGGTATCTCTTTAATTTCTTTCCTTTGTCTAATTGTTCTGGCTAAAAATTCAAGGACTATGTTGAATGGAAATGGGAAAAGTGTACATCCTTGTCAAAGTTTTTACAGGGAAATCTTTCAATATGTTTTCATTTACAGTGATGTTGGCCTTGGGTTTGTTGTTGATGACCAACATGCAAAATATTGGCTCAGGAAATGATTTCCTTACCAAGAACTCCTAAAAGCATAAGAAGAAAATCAATATTCAATAAATGGGATGGCATCAAACAAAAAAAAATTTCTTCACAGCAAAAGAAACAAAAGTGTGAAGAGAGAGCCTACAGAATGGGAGAAAATCTTGACCACTTGCATCTTAGATACAGCATTGAGTTCCTGGATATATAAATAACTCAAAAAACTTAGCACACACACAAAAATAATCCAATAACCCAATCAATTACCTGGCAAAGGAACCGAACATACACTTCACAGAAGAAGAAATATGAATTTTCAACAAATACATGAAATGATGTTCAATAGCTCTAGCAATTAGAGAAATGCAAATTAAAACTACACTGAGACTCCATCTCACTCCAGTCAAGAATGACAATTATCAAGAATACAAATAACAATAAATGTTGGCAAGGATGTGGGGGAAAAGGTACATTCATACGTTACTGGTGGGAATGCAAATTGGTGTGACCTTTCTGGAAAGCAGCATGGAGTATCCTCAGAAAATTTGGAATGAAAACACCATTTGACCCAGTTACCCTACTCCTTGAGATACACATATATTTTCTCCAGCAGATTTAAAATCAGTATACTACACAGAATCAGTATACTACATAGATGCAACCATAGCAATGTCTATAACAGCTTAATTTACAATAGCTAAGCCATGGACCCAAACAAAATGCCCTTCAAATAAAGAATGAATAAAGAAGAAGGTGGTATATATACACAATAGAGTATAAGCCATAAAGAAGAATGACTTGATGATATTTGTCAGCAAATGGGTGGATCTGGAGACTATCATGCTAAATGAGATAAGACAGTTCCCAAAAAATAAAAGTTAAATGATTTCTCAGGTATTATTTATTTCCTGAAATTTTTGAAAAGTGTACAATTCTTCATACAAACAGAATGACTTTAGAATATGAAATATGCCATGTTTATTTCATTAACAATTTTTCTGTTTGTATATGGTACATCTGCTGATAATTTTTTTTTTTTTTTAACAATCCTTGCCTAACCTACTCTTAATAGACTGAACAGGTTCTTTTTTGGAAAAAGCAGTGCTGTGTTGAAGCTAATCTATACCAGTTCATGAGAGCCAAGTGTTAAATTATCAACAATATTGCAACCCAATTTTCAAACAGCCTAATAATTAAATCATGTAATAGATGATCTTCAAATGCATCCTTTCTTTACTGTTTTTTTTTCTCTTTGCTATTGTTTGTGCTCCAGAGGTAATTTATATTGGTTGCATAAAACAGCAGTATGTTTTATTGCACAGGTGTGTATTTCTTCCAAACTTCAAAATCAATTATCTCAGTTTAGTAATTTGAAACCAATTGTAGGAAGATTTCAAACACAGGAATTAGCAAATACTACAAAGCAAGGCTGAATTTATTCCTTTTTCAGATTATCTAAGTTTATGAATTTGATGCAGAAAATATTAATATAACATATTCAATTTAAAAATGAGAATGTCTGTTCACCAATATGAACCAAAATATTGAGAAGATATTCTCCCAAAATTCAAATAACCATTAACAAATTTAAAAAAATATTTTTTTTTTTCTTGTACCATTGATGAACAGGCAGTGTTCTGACATAAATTTTCACTGGTATATTTTATTTTACTCATAAACATAAATAAAATTGTCAACCAACATTCATGGAAGGACTATAGCCTGAGATTGAGTTTTTAAACATTTACTAGATTATGACTGCATACAATTATCTCATTCAAAAACAGTTTTTCATGTATAATCTTTCAGGAAGTTTTGCATGATTATTCAAGTGTTAGGTACTGAGTATGTCTTTCCAAAACTCATATTGAAGCCCCCAACCCCAACATGATTGCATTTAAAGAGAAGGTTTGAAAGAAGGTGATACAGTTTAAATGTGTACATTAGGACTCCAATACAATAGCATTGATGCCCTTACAACAGAAATGGGCCCCCAAGCCCAGTCTCTCCATCTGCTCTCTGAGGACAGTGAAAAGACAGCATCTACAAATCAGAGAGACAGCCCTTTCCTTAAACAAAGTCAGTAGGCAGAATTTCCTTGGACTTTCCATTCTCCAGAACTCTGAGGAAAAAAAAATATTTTCAGTCACCCAAGCTCTGGCATTTTTTAATGATACCCAAGCAAACTCGATTATAGTTTGATCTGATTCATGCTCTTCTTAACTATGTTTATTTTTTCTTTAGCATAATATTATAGAAGAAACTTTTATACTCCAGTATAAATGGTTCTGTTTGTGACAGCCAGTATAATTAATTATTATATATTGTGCAGGCAGTACTGCTAATGTAACAGCTTTGAATAAGTCAAAAGTTCTTGACTCTTGGAGATTGTACTGTGGTGCTAAGAGACAAAAAAGTGCATCAATAAAGATAAACATAGGAATGATAAAAATGAAAAAAAAGTTAAGCAATGTTAAAAAAATGAATTGTGTGAAGAAAGAATATTGTATAACAGATAGTGATAATTTGTTCTTTGAAATGAGCATCTTGGTTTGCTCCCCAAATTCCCAGTTTTCTGCTTTCAAAAATGAAATACTTCTTCTTCCAATTATTGGGAGGATTCAAAACTCATTGTCATACCTGAGATGTCCTCAAAGAACTGGCTTTTGCTGAAGTGCTATTGTAAATAAAAACTCCCTTTCTATCATCACACATCTAATGACTAGATGATAAATTTTTAAAGGGACCTGATCCCCTTGCTAATTCATAGCAATTTTGTATGACCATTCCAGCTCCAGAGCTTCCCATGAGACTGGCTAGAGTTATGTGTCACTGAATCAGTAATGAATTTTTCTTGTACCACTGCATCATCATCAGCAATTACCTTATTCGTCTGTCCAATCCTACTTCCTTCACTCCCTACAGCTGTCATTGCTGAAAAACACATTCTTCATTGTTATATCACCATGCAAATGTTTGTCTCAGAGTCTGTTTCATGGGGAATTAAAATAACAAGAAGTGGTAGAAAAAAAAGTGAATGCTAAAATGAGATTTTTAACTTGGATCAAAATTTTGACTGCATTAAATGTTGACTAGTTGACAAAGAACTTTCCTTCACTGTTGATAGGTGAACTACTCATAACCTTTAACATGGGGCAGTACTGCAAATGTGCTATTATTATACTTCTATTGTTTTCACAAGGACTACAGAACTGGATGACCATTCCTAGGGGCAATTGATAGAGTGGAGAAAGACAATAAGAGACAGAAAATGGTTGATTTCAGAAATTACATTAACAGTGTAAATATCAGAAACAATCCTGGTGGCTAATAAGTGGACTCTCAACTTAAAAGCAGAGTGCTGAAAAGGATGAGCATCTTGGATTAAGGCTTGGTTACATCATTAGCAAACTCCTGATAAGTTTGAATTTTCAGATATATCTGTTACAAACTGGTCAAGTACTAACTGGGAAGAAATGGGGAATTCAGATATTAAATGAAGATTCATGTTGGAAGCTGTCCAAAATTATGACACTAAAAATTATATCTGATTCCTTGGAGAAATGGCCCAATTCTATCATTTAAATGCAAGAAACTACAGCTTATCTTATTTGAAGAGAGTGTCTTATTAAATAACACCCTTGCTACTGAGGACCTGTCCCTACATGCCCTCTTGACCACTAAAACAAATTTTAGGATAAAGGTTTAACTTCTATGTTGGAGGGATGCTGAGTTCACTAACAGAAAATTTATTATCCTCATAAAGAGGAGCAATGACAAGTCAATGTATATTACTGGGAAGTTGAAAAATATAATTGGGATTAAATTTTGCAGGTATTGGATCAAGAGAAATGCAATATAAAATTGGTCAGGGAAGTTTGTTTGTTTGTTTGCATTCTGTTGTTTTAAGAACACTCTCCCAGGATGTAGTCACTGATATTTTGGACAGTATGCATGGAGAGAATGGTAAAATGTCACTGGGATTTGCCTGAGAAATTTGGAGAAAGCAGGTCAAGTAGCGTTTCCAGAATTATTATAACAGATTATTTAAGTGCAGTTGTAAAGGCAGAGAAAAAGAACATGCAAAAGTGATACAGCAGACAAATCCAACATATCCACAAGAGAATTATGTTTCTTTTGCAAGACCCAAAGGAAATTCTGTTTACCAAAACATTTAGAAATGTGACTGTGAGTGAGGTAAGAGTGTGGCTGAGAAGTTTCAATGTTAATTTATTTGTAGATTAGGACTGAATAGAAAATGTTGACACAAAACTTTGTTCCATGTTCCAATTAGCATGACAGAATCCTCATATTGGAGAAGCCAGATGGCAGCATTTCAACATCAGAAGAAAGGTGGGTGGAATTATAATGATGAAGAGAATATAGCTGAGGAAGAGGTGACCCACAGGGAATTATGAGATAGTTAAAAATGCAATGCCATAGGGGCCAAAAATAATGTTTTCAGTCAATAAGAGAATAGTTCAAGCTGACAAAATATATTTAAATTGCAGGATTAGGAGATGCATAGTAGCTACTTCAATTAAAAATCATATTTTCTAGCCCAGTTCATAACTATATTATAGATTCAGAACCCATTTGTTGAATGAGAGGCCATGTCTCCCAGAGAAATAACTTTGGCAAGTAGATATGATGGTGATAATACTAGTCCTTCTTGAACTTGAAATCATTTATTTGACTAACCAATACTGAGATAATTTTTCAATTCAGAATCCAACTCACACTATACTCAGGGACCCTTGTTTGGGAATGCAGCTAAAGAAACTTCAAATAATAAGCAATGACCTAAGATAGATTGGATTTCTGCCAAACTCTTTGGCAATGGTGTTTTGCCTCACCTCGAGCAAGCCCCAAGGAATGGAGCTGAACTTCTATGGACTAAGACCATTGAAATTATAAGCTCTCAAATAAACTTTTTCTCCTCTATGATTTTTCTGGTCAGATCTTTACATTTGCTCTAAAACTTATGGTCATTTCTCTTTTCCAAAAATGTTTAATTGAAATGGACATCTGTGGTAACAAGAATAAATCCCCTACTACTTGGGATTTAGGGTAAGATCTGTAGTTGTGCAGAAAAATCACCAGAAGGATTATTAATTGTTGCTTCCTACCTAAGTCATAGCAAGAATACCACATTGTCCTATCATACCATTTGCATCTTGATAATCTGATCAAATCAGAAAATAACACATGTGTTTGGCCAGAATCTTTAGGAGCCATGGAGCATATGCTGCCTGGAGATCTCTCAAAAACAATGTTAGATTACTGTATCTACCTTCATCTACTATAAGATAGACTCCTTGAGCAGAAAAAAAAAATCAGTTTTCTTACTAATATTTCACAGTTAACTTTTTTTTTTACTTTGAGAAGAATGCATCACAGTATGCATTAGAGAAAACATACCAGTCACTTATTACAGAAATATTTAGGAAGTTTCTCAGATGGGAACAATAGAAATTGATAGGCTTAGAAAAATGTGTTATGGATTTCCAAAGTTTAACTAAAAATTTTTATATTATATTTGAAGTAGGAAATAAAATAAATGATGAAGATTACTATAAAAATTCTAGATGTGACACCCAGTTAAACAGTAAATTTGAAGAAATATTTAGAACACATTCAATTCAATTTCCTTTAAGATTGAAGTGAGAATAGTAAGTAGGAAATAGATGTCTGAATCTGAGATGTGATATACAGGTATAAAAATTACAGCCTAAGCAAATATTTAATATTGAAATCCATGAGAATGAAAAAGCTTACTTTAGTTTAACAAGGAAGCAAAATCAAGAATGACTCTTCAGTTACTGCAGTGGAGTTGGATAAAAGACATAGGATGGACAAAGAATACTAAAGAGTCAGAACTTAACTAGGAGAGCAATTGGCAGTGATAAGTTATAAAATCAGGAAAGATATGTGCAAAGGGAAAGTGGTGGCATAAACTATGTTCAGGACAGTTCACAGGTGGGAGAAAATACACACTGTTATGGCTTAGATCGGGGTCTCCCAAAAGCTCACACGTGAGACATCGCAATAAGTTTTTGAGGAGAAATGATTAGGGTAAAGCCTTAAGGTCCAATCAGTGAATTAATCTCTGATGAGATTAACTAAGTGGTAACTGGAGGCAGATGGAGTGTAGCTGGAGGAAGTGGCTCATTGGGAGTGTGGCTTTGGGGTATATATTTTGTTTCTGGAATGTGTGTGTGTGTGTGTGTGTGTGTGTGTGTGTGTGTGTGTGTGGCACTGGGGTATTTTGTATCTGGAGCGTGGATTCCCTCTCTCTCTCTCTGATTCCTGACCATCATGTGAGCTGATTCCATCTGCCAAACTCTTTGGCCATGGCGTTTTGCCTCACCTTGAGCAAGCCCCAAAGAATGAAGCTGGCTTTCTATGGACTAAGACCTCTAAAATCATAAGCTGTCAAATAAACTTTTCCTCTATGATTGTTCTGGTCAGATCTTTTTGTTACAGTAGCGAAAACTGATTAAAACATGGAAAAGCTTGATCATTAGATTTGACTTTAAAAATGTTGTTTTCATGTTTCATGGAACGATGAAATAGGAAGAAAGTCAAATGTGACATATTTAGAGATTGGTGATGTAATTGAGTAAAGATATTAAGGATACAATGTACATTACTTGGGGAAATTTTGCTGCAAGAGGGGAGAATAATGATATGAGAGCTTTTGAGATCAGAGATAATATCAATGACAGGATAGTAAAAGATTTCTGTTTGCTTTCTTTTAAAATTTGGAGACTGAAAACATGTTATATGTTGCTCAAATATTTAATATATGTAGGTATTCTGACCCTAGAAATAGACAGGGAAGTGTTCCCCTGGTGAGCAAACTCTGGGGTGGGGGTGGGGGGGTAACTGGCACCATGATTCCCACGTTTGGAATGCCCAGCTATTCCCTTCTGAGACTATTTAGATAACTATGTGGATGCACTTACCTGGTTTACATAGTGACATCCTTTGAAGGAGAGAGGCTCTGTGTTTGCATTAACCTGGATCTTAACTCAGTTAGCTAACGCTCAGGGTTAAAGGAATATTGGTCCAAGTGTAGTCATTGGTGGTGGGCAATATCTAATTTTTTTGGTTATTAAAGACAAAGGCAGAGAGGGATAGGCATTCCTTTTGTCTGCCATTCTTCTGTCTGTCTGCACCTTCTCTGTGTGTCTGTGTCTGTCCTTTGTGCACCTCCTCCACAAGTCTTCCTACACAGGTGTTCCTTTACACGTATAAAAAGGACAAATATGCAAAGTAGAGTGAGAATAATCATAAGAATTATGTTATGAACTTTAAAAAAGTGAATAGGATAAATTCCTAAGAAAAATAAAATTATTACATTCCCATAATAACGGGAAACAAATCATATACAAGTTAATGTCTGTTTGTAATTATGCTTCGTGTAATCCACCATGAATCATTTTACTGTGATATTTTTATATAGTTCATTTTTATTATTATGGATTTTTAAATTTTACATGGAAGGAATTTAAATATTTGGTACTTATTTTACTTTCCTAGATTTTATTTTGTTCCTATTTCCTCTGAATAAACAATAGTATCTAACCACATAGCACATCAGCTTGCCTCATGACCACCAGAAAAACAATAACAACACAATACCATCTCTTTATTCTCCAAATTGCATATGATCTTTGTACTGTAAATATATATTTTTTAATTTTTCATATTATTTTATTTTTTCCAATTGTTTATCCAAATATGTGAATACTTATTCTGTTTGCTTAAACATATCCTGTTTTATATACCTTCCTATCTCATTTACAATAAAGTTTCAGTAGAGACTGTCCCATGTAAGTTACTGGACATGAGCAAGAACTTTACATTCATACACCATTTCTAGATTCTCAATGGGTGAAGCCTTTCACTTGCCATTCTATTTTGTGCAAAACACATTGATGCCACAGAATGTTTTCTAAGGACTTAAGCCTGTCAAAGTTGGGGTGGGAGGTGCTTTTGGTTTAATTAAATGCCAGGAATTTAACCAACTACACTATACTATATAAAGCATGCAATTCTCTACATGATCTTCTTTCATGTAACCATACTACCTCTTAAAAATCATAAAGTCCCCAAAAGATAATTAACCTCTTGTTTCAATACAGTGACAACAACTTCTGCATCTCAGTGCATTTATAGTCATTTCTAAGTAAATTAGTAAAGGCCAGTTTTGCAAGCAAATAAAGATACACAATTCTTATTCCTTCGCAGGTGTTTTCATAGAAATAAAGAATGTTAAAGAACATTAGGCATTTTAATTAAATTTTAAACATTTTATGAATATGCAAGTATTTCACTTAAATATTTACATATTTTGATAATGTTGAGTATGCTAAATCAGTGGACCTATTATTTATTTTACAATATCACACATACATTGGTATGGATAAAACATTAGCTGGAGCAGTCACAATTTCATTTGCATACTTGTAATAGATCAATTGAAATGTTAACAATTTCAAAGTGAAAATTTTCATGATTAAAACAGACATAAATAAAAATATTTTTGAGATTATAATGCTACATTAATATTAGTTATATTTTGTGACCTGTCTATGAAAACTAAGCCAAATATCTAAAATCAAATATATTTTATTCAAAAACATTTGCAATATTTCTCTTTTCATTAGGGATATTTTAATGAAGAAATATGTTAATTTTTTTCTTGATTTTGGAATTTTATTTATTTATGTATTTTTAAAATAAATGACAGCAGAATGCATTATAATTCTTATTACACATATACTGCCCAATTTTTCATATCTCTGGTTGTATATAAACTATGTTGACACCAATTCGTGTCTTCATACATGTACTTTGGATAATGATGTGTATCACATTCCATCATTCTTGCTATTCCCCTGCCCCCTACCTTTCTCTCCCACCCCTCTGCCCTATCTATAATTCATCTATTCCTCCCATGCTCCCCCTCCCTACCCTGCTATGAGTCACCCTCCACACCTTATATCAGAGAAAACATTCAGCATTTGTTTTTTTGGGTTTGGTTAACTTCACTTAGCATTATCTTTTCCAAGGTCATCCATTTACCTGCAAACGCCATGATTTTTATTCTCTTTTATTTCTGAGTAAAAATCCATTGTGTATATTTGCCACATTACTTTTATCTATTCATCCACTGAAGGGCATCTAGGTTGACTCCACAGTTTTGCTATTGTGAATTGTGCTGCTATAAACATTGATGTGGCTGTGTCTCTGTAATATGCTGTTTTTAAATCTTTTGGGTATAGACCCCAGAAGCTATATATATATTTCATATATATATATATATATATATATATATATATATATATATATATATAT
>NW_025999961.1:10325082-10373243 GCF_001458135.2 Marmota marmota marmota
ATTTAAATTTTTTTAAAATGGCTATTAAAGATTTGAGTTTTGGAATCACAAAAATGTTTTGAATCATTGACTTGTTTTAGTTTTATAACACCATGTTTATGACACATTGCATTGTTATTATATAAATTTAGATCACATTTCAGATGCTTACTAACTGTATTTTCCTAATTTTGCTTTTTCTCTTTCTCTTTGGTGGCACTCCTTACTTATCTTTATTTAAAAATCCCATGGACTACAAATTATTCTCTCACTGAGGTGACAATTCCATTATTATTTAGCAAAGAGAATTTGAAATGTCAACAAAATGTAGTGATTTTAAGCTTTTTTTTTTTGTCCCTGGACATTGAACACAGGAGTGTTTTACCACTGAGCTACATCCCCAGATTTTTTATTTTATTTTATTTTTCTAGTTTGAGATAGAGTCTCATTAAATTGCTTAACTCCTTGCTAAATTGCTGAGGCTGGATTTGACCTTGTAATTCTCTTGCCTCAGCCTCCATAGTCACTGGGATTACAGGCATGTACTGCCAATCCCACTATAATTTTGGATTTTTTTTCCCAAGAATGAAAGTAGTAGTACTTATTCAAATGTGAATAGAAACAGAACTCTTGTAGGGCCAAGAGGGGACCCTCTAGTGGTTGCCTATAATTTTGAACTTCTGAGAATTACATTCACTTCTATTCCACAGAGTAAAAGATAGATCCTATTATATTACTTAACAACCACAAATACAAGAACAAATCAAAATAAATATTCGAAAATGAATGAGTATGTATTTATAAAACTGATTGGTATTTGGGTGTGTTATTATACATGTATGCCTGCTAATATGCCCTTTAGACACTAGAAATATCAGATTTCCTTCCCTCTATGACTAGTAAGTAATATATGCTTAATGATAACTTTGGAGATCTGGTCTCACATAATACTTTTAGTTAGGAGTTTTGTTACAACACTAGAATAAACTTAATTTGTGGTATCATAATAAAATTCTTGAAAAGTTTTATATTTAGTGTTTCCTGGAATATCATCAAAGCTGAATGCATTAGATAATATGACATATGAAAGAAAATATGTGTTTAATATCTTCACATTACTAGTATATTCAATAATGATAGTGTCATGGCTTGGAACTTCAGTGTCCCCAAAGGCCCATATGCTAAAGGTTGGGTCACTTGCCAGTAGCACTATTGAAAGATGGTGGGACATTTAGGAGGTAGGAGGTAAGGTCTTGTGGAAGGAAGATAGGACCTTGGGTCCATGACAGAAAAAATAATATTGGGACCCCTGACCCTTTCTTTTGACTTATCAGCTACCATGAACTGAGAACGTTTGCTCCATTTATGCATGTTGTACTGCCTCACTACAGACCCAAAACAACTGTGTCAGTCCATGTACTAAAACCTCTGTAACTGTGAGCCAAAGTCAAACTTTTCACTGTTTTAATTATTTATATCAGGTATATTGTCACAGAGATGAAAAGCTGATTAACATACACTGTTTCTTCATAAGAATATTATTTAGGTATTGAATTTATTTATGTTTTTTAAAAATCATTGTTTTTGTTGTTGCATAGATATTTATCCAAGAGCTTAGTGTGTTAATACCACCAATCTACATCTCCAGCTTGTTCTTGTTGTTGTTTTAATTAAGTCTATTCTGAGTGAGGGTCTCATTAAGTTGCCCAGTGTGGACTCAAGTTCAAGATCCTTTGCCTTAGCCTCCTTAGTAACTGGGATTAGCAGCATGTACTACATGAAACAAAAAATTATTAATCTTAAATTGTTATTCTTCATGAGTTGATTTCAATTAAATAATTTACTTACCATTTGGTATAACACTACATAACTATAAGAATAAATAGACTTCTGTTTTCCTTTTCTTCATATTTCAAAATATAATTCTTATTGGTATGAGTAATGAAAACAAGTAATATAATTTTATATTGTTCAGAAAATGCTTTTGAAAATTAGAATAAGAAGAATTGAGCTTTTTTAATGCTTCGAGCTTTAGAAGATTATAATAATCTGATGGACATATGGACATATTATACACACACACACACATACACAGGCTATTTTTGTAGTTCATTTTTTTTTTGAAATATGTGACATAGTCCTGACAGATTAAAGCAAAATCTTTGCAATTATATTTGGCAATAATTTATTAATTTAACAAATACTCTTTGTTGTGCCCCTACATAAATTCATGGCTTAATGTCATTTTTTTTGGAGGGGGAGTACTGGAGATTGAACTCAGGAACACTCTGCCACTGAACACTCTACCACTAGTCCTTTTGTTTTTTATTTTGAGATAGGGTCTCACTGAGTTTCTTAGGGCTTTGCTAAGTTGCTAAGGCTCACTTGGAACTTGAAATCCTCTGGTCTCAGCCTCTGAAGTTGCTGGGATTATAGAAATATGTCATTGCATTCAGCCTTATCATCAATATTTTTATGCAGTGTGACATCTTTATTTCCTTAAATTCTTTAAAATTTCAAATATTATAATGTATAATATTTGAAGATAAAACACTGAGATAGGGATAAATATTAAACAGCATTGAAAATCAAATTATAATAAATCAGATTAATTGTGAATAGGAGATTAGTATTTTCAAACACATGGAGAGGTGAGGAAACAAGACAAAATCAAGTAATCTAATTAATTATAACTGATGAATATTTTCTGCATTTGTGGGAATGGGCACCACAGAATTTCACAGAAGTAAATAATACAGATCATTAAAACTATGGATACCCTTAAAGAAATTGGCTTTAAATATAAAAAGAATAGTAAGAAAGAAAATGACAGGGTCACCATTGTTTACTTAAAATATCTTATATGGAATCATTTTTTACTAATTGCCAGGTAAGGTGTCTGTGGATACAGATGCCATTGTGAATTTGTTACAAAAATAAATATTTTGGAGACTATGAACAAGATATATTTCATGATTTTATAGTGATGTCAAAGTGAATTTTACTGCCATGTATAACTAAAAAGAACCAGTATAATATTAACCAATTAAATGAAAGTATAAAACAATTAAAAATTGCACCAAATATAACTGTACACAAATACATACATATGTATATACACATGTATTCCATCAAAGTTCTTGAATAGACAAATACAATTGTTTATTCTTTCATGAGTGTTACTTTAACATTTAATTTTTAAATTTAATATGAATATTTGTGTACATCACATTTAAACAAAAATCAGTTGGCTGTATATACAGGGTTTTACTTCTATCCTCTCAATTTTGTTCCCCTTCACTATGTCTGTTTCTATGCCAGTACCATGCTATTCTGATTTTTAAAACTATGGAGTATGTTTTCACCACACATAGTGCAATGCCTACTTTGTTATTTTTGCTGTAGATAGCTTAGGCTAGTTGTAATTTTTCATGATATCATTTAAATTTGCAGATTTTTTTTTCTTACTTTGAGAAATGTTATTGGTATTGTATTTAATCTATAGGTCACTTTTTTTTAGTATAGACACTATAACATTATTGGTTCCTCCAGTGCATGAATATGGATATCATTGTATGTCTAGATGCATGTATGTGTGTGTTTAATCACTGTAATTTCTTTCATTAATGTTTTTTATTTGTTCTTTTTAGCTATACATAAACACTATGATTTATTATGACATAATTTTTGAAAGCATGGAATAGAATTTGCTCTCATTCTCTCCCCAATATTTCCCCTTTCTCTCTCCTCCTCCTTCCCTTTTCATTCCCTCTACTCTGCTGGTCATCTGCTGTTTACTTCTAATTATTTTGTGTTGTTGTTATTTGCTTATTTATTTATTTTCCTGTATATTTCAAGTTTTATTTATTTTTGAATAATAATGTTGCTGTCTTTATAAAATATATTACAAGTGCAATACAAAGTGTACAAACTGTACAGAAAGAATTCCAAATTTCATCACCCAGAAATAAGCATTGAATTAATATTAATTACAATTCAGATTTCTTTTGGTGCATGATAATAAAAGAAAACTAAATAAAAATGATAGTTTTATTAAAATGAAATAATGTGATGGATGTTGATTAACAATAAGACACATTAATTTTAATTTTACTTGATTTTGTAGAAGAAAAGAAACATGGACATGATAGGAATACCTAACCATGTTTTTATAATAGAAATTATTAATTTCTAAAAAATCTTTTCTAATTAAAGATAAAAAGATTATGAAAATTCTAATCAGATTATATTACAATCAGATTATATTACTGTATTGTTCAGTTTTATATCACTGATACATTTTTTAAAATGTAAAACATGTGTTTATGTTTAATTTTAGATTCATTACATTCAATGTTGTGCTCCTGAAATTTTTCTTCATGAATTACTATATTCTTTTTTTGTTGTTGTTGTTTACTGGGAATGAAACTCAGAGGCAAATGACCACTGAGCCCCAACCCCATCCCTATTTTGTATTTTATTTAGAGACAGGTTCTCACTGAGTTGCTTAGCAGCCTTGCTTTTGCAGAGGCTGGCTTTGAGCTCACGATCCTCCTGCCTCAGCCTGTTCAGCCTATGGAATTACAGGCTTGAACCACCATGCTTGGCTATGAATGCCTATATTAAAAATTACGATTTATCTGGGACTAAAATTCTTGGTCACATATTATTTAGTTTGGTTTTTGTAAACATTTTGGCTATATCATTTTTGGCATTATGTGTTTGTTTTGTTTCAGTTTGTGTCTTGTAGCTGTACATGATGGTGAGTGACTCTGGTACATTTATATATGTACATAGGAAAGTATGGTTAGATTCATCAATGTTTTATTGTTATATTCTTTTACCACTCTGGCGAAATTCATTCCTGAGAATATTTTTGTAGACATTGCAAATGGATCCTTTTTTTTTTAATTCCATTTTGCATCATTGGCTACTGGAGAACATTAAGACTATTTATTTTACTTGTCAATTTTATATTTTGCAATTTTGCCAAAAATATTGGTCAGTTCTAGTAAATTGTTGGTAGAGCCTTTAGAGCTTTTGAATATGTATATAATTATATCATCTGAAAATGGTGACAATTTTACCTTGTGTTTCATAACTATTGTCTCACTTATTCTTTAACTTGCTTGATTACTCTGGCGAGGGTTTACAATATTGTGTTTAAATAAAAGAAATAGAGGTGTTATACCTATCTTGTTCCACAACTTAGACACAGAGTTTTTGGATTTTTCCTATATTCAGTACAATGTTTCATATGAGCTTATTACATATAGTATTACTATGTTCAGGTATGTCTCCTCATGACTAATTACTTGAGTGTTTTTATCATGAAAAGATATTGAATTTAATCAAATGTTGTTTCTGCACAGGTTGAGCTGATGATTACATGTTTTGGGGGCTTCATTCATTTAATATGGCATTGACATTTATTGATTTCATATGTTCAACTATTCTTGAATCCTTGAAATAAACCTCATTTTATTGTGGTAAATAAACGTTTTAATGTGCTGTTGAATTTGATTTTACAGTGCTGTGTTGAGAATTTTAATACCTATATTCATTAAAGATAATTGACTTTTAATATTGTTGTTATTTTTGTGTCATTTTTGTGTATTTTTGTGTAATGCTGGTCTTATAAAAAATCTTTGGAGGAAGTTTATTTTTTTTCAATTTTTGGAATATACTAAAAATAATATTATTTTATTAAATATTTATTGAAGCTTTCTAGTGCTGAAATTCTCCTTGAAGGGAGACATTTGCTAACTAATTTAAACTCACAACTAGTTATTGGTCTCTTTGGGTTTTATATTGGTTCATGATTCAACTGTAGTAAGGAGTATATTTATATAAATTTGCTAATTTATTCTAGATTTTCCAATTTGTTGGCATATACTTATAACAATCTCTAATTATTCATAGCAGTTCTGTTGTCAATTATAATGTGTGATTTTTTGTCTCTGATTTTATATATTTGAGTCTTCTGGTTTTTTTCTTAGCTACTAGAACAAAGAGTTTTAAAATTTTATTGTATTTCCCTTGAACCATGTTTTCATTTCATTTTCTGGAATATTGGGTATCCATTCACAGAAGAATCAAGCTAGAATGCTATCTTTCATCAGTTTCAAAATGAATTAAAAAGAGATTATAGATTTAAACATAAGTCCCAAAATATAACACTAATGGAAGACAGCATATGGCAATGCTTCATAACATTAGGATAGGCAGTGATTTTGGTATAAGAACTTAAAAGCAAAGGGAATAAAATGGAAAAGAAAAAGAAAAAAATAAGACTTTTGAAATAGTTCTCCATATCACTAATCATTAGAGAAAAACAAAGTAAAATTTCAATGAAGTATTGAAACAATGGACCAATGCCTATTACCAAAAAACAACAGCTAGCAATTGCTGTGAGGATGTAAAAAAGAGGAAACACTTTCATACACTGGTGGGAATGCAGACTAACATAGCTGCTATTTATATGCATAGAGGTTCCTTAATACATTAAAGTAAAATTATCCACCAATCACCTCACTGTATATATATTCAAAGGAAATGAAATAGGGTATCAACAGTACTCATGTGTTCCCATGTTCATTGGACCACACTAGTTATAAAAGTGAAGGAATAGAAACAAGCTGAGTACATCAACTGGTGAATGAATAAAGAAACAGTAGTGCATATCCACCAAGAAATACAATTCAGTCATGAAAATGAAATCTCGTCTTTTGTGATATTTTAGTTGACAGAATTGAAGACCATCCTGTTAAATGAAAGAAACCAGGCGAAAAAATATCAGTAACACATGATCTTACCCTTATGTGGCATTTTTAAAAGTTGATCTCATAAAAGTTAAACAGTATGAAATGGCATGTGCCAGAGTTTGGAGAAGTGGATAGGATAGGGAAAATTTGATGAATAGGTACTCAATTAGATGAGAGAAAGGTTTTCTATGCACATTTGGAGAATCATAGATAAGAAAAACATTCTGTTAGAATAAATAATTTTAAACATTTTCACTGTAAATAAATGATAAATAATTAAGGAGATAAATATGTTTAAATTGGTTTAAACATTATCCTCTCTCTCAGTCTTTCTATATGCACATTACATCATATCTCATTGATTAATAAATATACATGAATTAATACCTATATGTATACATTAATCAATTAATTAATATGTAACTTTCTGCTTGGTTTGACAATTAAAATAAATAAAAATAAAATTCATTCATTTTTAAAAATACACAAATATTTAAAAAAATAAAATTTAAGTTGGGGGACTAGAGTTGTGGCTTAGTGGTAGAGTGCTTGCCTAGCATATGTGAGATGCTGGTTGAATTCTCAGCACCACATATAAATAAACAAACACAATAAAAGTCCATCTACAACCATATATAAATATATATATATATATATATATATATATATATATATATATATATAATTTAAGCTGTGATAATAATCATCATCACATCTTTGTCTCCTGTACCTTAGCTTAAGGTAACATCTCTACCGTCTCAAAATCTATTTTTCTAGCACAGACTTTTCTGGGTACAATTTTCCATCTGCCTAATGGCATTTTCTTCTAGATTTCTCAAAGTATATCTATTTTATAATAGAGTTTTCCTTCTTGGCACCCAAAAATCTACTTCTAATTATTGCTCACATTGTCTATTAATGGTCTTCTCATCTACAAACAAGACAGCTTACAATTCTCTAATTTTTCACTTCCCTTAATTTCCTATACATTGATCAAAAAATCTTGTTGGGGATACATCATTCATACTTTTAAATTTCATTTATTCTCTCTACTCACTCTGGTAAATTAGGAAGACATGTTATTAATTTAATATTTTCCTTATTTTCTATCAGTAACTTTTGACTAATTAATTTTCCCATTTGGGTTTCTACCACTTCTTTATTCTATCTTCCAGCTCACTTTCTATCCTTTACCCCACATATAAATCATCATGTCTTCTTTCTACTTACATTTTTTACAGTCTTTCCACTGCTCTCAGTGGATGTTTTCTTGGAGTAGCCTATGAAGCCTTTCACTGTCTTGAATGCTCAAAAACTCTTTAGCACAATATTGTGTGCCTTCTTCCTTACTTTTCATACCTGTGCTTATGCAATATTCAGTTAACTGCACTTTAATTCATTAAATGTTCATATACTTATTCCTTAGTCTATGCCCTTGCTTTGACCAAGTTCTCCATTCACAACCTTCGTATTCCATCTGGCTAAAAGATACTTATCTTCCAACACTCAATTGAAATTACATCCCCTTCCTGCTGTACTTTCCAATAGACTTTGGAATATCTAAATTATATTTTATATGAGGTCCAATGAAGCTTTAGAGCAATAGATGGAGCTTTTCAACGTCTTATTAAATAAATTACAATATAATTATAAGTGCCTTAGAGAATAATTTCTCATAATTTATTGATATCTTATAAATTCCCATCACTTTTATTCTTAGCCATCTATTTGGAATCCATTACAAGTGGGTCAATATCAACTTTAAATTACTATCAAAGTATCTTCTTTAAAATTCATGCCTACCCTCATCCCGGTTTTCAAGTGTTCTGACCTCTTTAGAAAGTATGTCCTGAGGAGATGAGATAATGTTTAATAAGAAAGAAAATGCAAGATTATGAAAGAAACTTCATATAGTTAGATAAAATCTTTATTATTTTCAGTCTACTGAGGATACAATCTCTAATTGATTTTATTGCATGAGTATCTTGTTTTCTAGAAGAAATTTATTCATTGACAGTATCCATTGTACTAGACAGTTTAATCTCCATAAAATTTTCTTTTGTTAATTCAAAAACTACATGAAGATCCTCCGATTATTTTACAAAGTTTTATATCCACATGAACTTAGAGTTTTATATCATTAAAATTTAATCATTAAATGATAAACTGCATTTTAAAATGAAACAACAAAAGCAAAAGTCTTTTCTATGTATTTTTTGGAACACATAATTTCAGGTTACAATTTACTACACTGGGATTGTGGCTCACTGATTTTACCAATAATAAAATATTTATTTGAAATGAAAATTGTTTTGGAATATTTTTCATCCCATAGTGGATGAATTTATAAAAGCTTTACCAGATAATTTCAGTTGTAGTTCAGTTTAACTTTAGTTACATATTACAATATCAGACTGAACTTCTAAGATTCTGAGACCTTTTCAAAAACCTGTTACTCAAGGATGTTTCCATTTCAGTCTTGAAAGGCCGTGACAGTGTTTTTATGGATTTCCTATAGTGAATCACACTGAGCCTGGGAGAACAAATATGAAATTTATTATAGCCTAAGTATTGTCAGTAAATACATCTACATGAATGCTTTAATAGATTTCTGAATGATCAAATACATCAGGGAATTACCTTCATATCCCTTACATTTCCTCTTTGACAAACCTGAATTTCTAAATTGCAGTCAGGCTACATATAATATTCTTGCATCTAATCCCCCAGTTATAAAGAAAAATACCTAAGAGAACATTTTAGGTGTACATATGTTATGATTTCCATGTGAAATATCCCCAAATATCATGTATTGAATGTTTTGTCCCAGATTTCAGTTATGTTCAGAAGTAAGGTTTACATAAAGTGATTGTATCATGACTTCTCTAACTTCATCATCATGAATGGCTATCACTATGCATAAACATTAATAAATAATTCTGTTTTCATTTTGATGCTTTGAAAACTTGTGCTTTCAAAGGTGAGATTATTGAACTGGACTTGCAGAAGTGTAAGGACTCAATATTAATCTGTTACTCAAAGAGAGCTGCATGATATTATATTCAACAAGAAAGTCTTTCTCAGAAGTGATATACAATATGATTTAATCATATATATCATATATATATATTCATTACTCTCCCATACTGATCAAGAGAGTATAACTTCTAAAATATGATCATTAATCATTCAGAACGTGGTTAACAACTGTTTGACTGTTTTAAATAAAATCTTTCCATAGCATAAAGAATGGAAAATGTTACATAAAAGGTAGTGTGTGACACATTCTCCAGAAAAAAAAAAACAGTAATATAAGCAATATTGAATTTGTTAGATCTGGATAGAATCTTGTTTTTAAGGAAGATTTTTATATTCTTATTGTTTTAGTAGGTGAATTTCAGTATTTGAACAACCTTTTGTGCTATAATGAATCCTCCAAGCATTTTTTAGTTTTTACACAAACCTAAATTTGTTTTTTATACTAATAATATTACTAATATTCCATTTTGAATTTGTATATATTTAAATATTTTATGTACATACATCATACAAACTTATCTATTCTCTGTTTATGGCATATAAGTTATTTATCAGGTTCATATTTTAGATGTGTGTTAGATGCATATATTCTATTTTTTGTAAAACACAAGTTATAGGTATTTAATACGTTTTTGTTTTATACTTAATAGTAATAATTTATTATTAAGAATTAGTCTTTAAAATGGTCAATGTTAAACATAGAATGTTACAGGCATAAACCTTCTGTGACTGTTTGTGATTGTCCGTGGATTTTATTCTTCAAAATTTAAGAGACAAGAACCCACAGATAACTGGCAAAGAAGGAATATAATCCCATCTCAAAACTCAAGTTTTAATACTATGCATTTGTATTTTAATTATGCATTTAAAAATGTACACACACACACACACACACACACACTAGCAGTCTATAAATGTCAATAGATAGCCAAAAGGGTCACGGTGCCTATACATATGCCTACCATCACACCCAACTTTCAAAACCTCTCTTCTAAGTTTCTGAAAGGTGAAAGGCAACTTTTTCAAAAACACTTTGCTAGTTCACAAACATAATAATAGCAGCTACTATATATCAGGTGACTAACAAGATATCAAGCAGGAACTTTATATTTACTATTCTAATAGAACAATTTAATAGGCTGATTGTTTTCATATTTAGTTTACAAATATATTTCCAAGAACACAAATAAAAAATGCAGACTATAAGAAGTTGGGTTAGAAATTATGGCTTTTTGAAACCATTTTGTACAGATCTTACTTCTGAAGTATTTGTCTCTAACTATTTTTCCTCATTGAAACATTCTGTATTATTTCTAATAGTATTCCTTATTTAATTTCTAAGACCTTAGAGAGTAATTTCAAAAATAACAGCCAGTTCTCAGTATACTTATTTCTTAATAAGAGCATACCTTTCTCTAAATCAAAAGAAGTATGTTTTGTTCACTGAGTAAAAATTCATAACAACAAAGAACTCTTCAATAAAATGCTTTCTAGTCCTAGAGTTCTTTTATTGTCTGAATTAGTCTTTCATTCCTTAAGACTACTTTCTAATCTACTTGATCACAAGAACATTAATAATATATAATACTTTTTTATCCAATCAATTATTTCTAAATTTTTACATAGCAAGGAAATACTATCCCATAACTCATTTTTTCTTTTAATAAAACAATATATCTTAGAGGTAAAATTAATTTACAAATCTCTTATAATCTCAAGAACCTCAGTGTTAGGAATCAGACACCCATTTTTCCAGAATAAACAATATTTTGTGATAATAAATGAAATTTATTGATGGTCATGGTGCATATACACATGCCCACCATCATACACATCTTTCAAAACAAATCAAATTTGTTGACTTATTTACTTTGAGACAGTCACTGTAGTGTGTATTTTAATCAAATCACTTCAATTATGTCTCACAGAATTTCTATGTCTTTCCTTGATTAAATTTTTTATTAAGTAACTAACAAGTTGGAAATTTCAAAAAATTTTTCTATTTATGAAGGTAGTCTCAGAGGATGAATGATAGATTCTGGTTTATGGGTACATTCTTAGATAGGAATTGATCTGTGAGACAAACTAGCACCTATTTAGGTTCTGTTGCCAGTCGAATTTTGTTACAATCTTTATATAAATCTTTTCTTGATTTTGTTTACACAGAACAGTGGTATATTTTTTGATCAGTTTCTTTTCCCCTCCCTGGGGCATTTCTGATAGTAACAATTGTTGAGTTTACTGTTGGCTAGACAATTTTCTAGTTGCTGGGGACAAAGTTGTCTCATAGAACAGAAGAATATTGCTCTATTTACAGACATTTAGAGCTTTTCTAGATTTTTAAAAACTGACATTTAACTGTATTTCGTAGTGACTAGATAACACATTGTATAAATTTTGAATCCATTTGAGTAATCCCATCAACACTAGTTATGTGCAGTATGTGTTTTATTGTGACAAATATATACATACGCTTTTAAAAGAAAGTTTACTCTGTGGTTGGGAGAAATAGTGTTCTTTAAATATCAATTAGTTCCAAGTATTATTCTTGTTGTGCTTTATTATCATTATTATTATTATTATTTACCTAGTGATTATATTAACTGCTACAAAAGTGGTGTTACAATCTTCTACTATGCTTGTGGAATTGCCCATTCCATTTTCTTTTTCTTTCTGATTTTGTTTTAAATAATTTCTGGTTCTCATATTAGGTAAAGATGAGATCATGAGATCGAACTAATCATTTTTTTTTCTTAATGACTATTTTATCACTATGCAATACCTCCATTTACAAAAGACAAGTGTTGACAAGGATGTGAAGAAAAGGGGATACTTACACTCTCTAGGTGGGAATATAAGGTAGCATAGCCTTTATGGAAAACAGTAAGGATATTTCTTAAGGAGTTTAAAACAGAATTCTTATAAGACTCAGAAATGCCAATGCTAAGTATATATTCATAAGTAATGAAATCATTATGTTGAAGGCATATGTTCAGTCCCATGTTTATTGTAGTACTATTCACAATAGTCAAGTTATGGAATCAATCTAAGTACCCATCAATTTATGGATGGATAAAGAAAGGAAAATGTGATATGAATACTCACACACTAAATAATACTATTAAACAGTAAAAATGATGAAATCTTGTCATTCACAACAACATAGATGAACACTGACGATGTTATACTAAGCAAAATAAGCTGAATACAGAAATATCAATACTATATTATTTTATATACTTTTGTTTTACCTTTAAATATTATGTTATGTATAATATGTCTTACTTATTCACGTATGTGATAGTCTAAATGTTTTAGCTAGTGTCAACAAATTTTTATTATACCACTATCTTAGACTCAAAACAGGATTATTTTAACATTTAATTTTAATGGTTTCGGTTCTTAAACTCTAAATATTTCCAATGTAATTGGGTTATTATATTTTCTTCATAATATTGAATCAATTCAAATTAAAATCTGAATATCTGTGAAGGGTTGTAACTATCTACCATCAACTTTCCATAGCAACATGAAATATATAAAATAGAAAAATACACTGTTGGCGCAGTATGAAAATGTGCTAGTATAATAAATTGAATCTCGTGATAGAGGAATTTGAATGAGTATTATAGATCATTGTGATAATGGTGACTACCATTTTTTCCTTATCAATTACATCCTTTCATTTCACTTGTTAAAGTCTCTAATTCAGTTTGAAATTCAGGTTAGTTACTACTTTCACTGGTAAAAAAATGCTATTCTGGATTGGCATTTTTCATTATTTCAAATTAAAGCAATGAAAACTAAAAATCATAGCATTCACTTTTTGAAATTACTCTAAAGTGTGCATAGTGATTTAAAATCATTGAAGGGCTTTACATTTTATGAGTACTCCACCTTGCAATTTAGAGCACTACAATAATCTTGAATTACTCTTCACTATTCAAAGCAATTTAAATTTATTGGAAATTAAATCTGGAAGAGTTCAAATTCTGGGCAATGTTGTACATATTCTTTGAAAATTACTAAGAGCACTTAAGTGTTTTTTATAAGCACTTAATTTAATGGTGATCCAAGCTTTGGTATGGAATAATATAGAAACATTTGGAAGTGCTAGAGTAGTAAAGTTTCAATTCTAATTCTGAAAACTAAATTACTTCAATAAATACATTCATTTGATATTAACTCTTAAGAAGTTCATAGCATGATTTGTTGTTGTTGTTGTTGTTTTGGTTTTTTTTTTTTTTTAGAGAGAGAGAGAGAGAATTTTAATATTTATTTTTTAATTTTCGGCGAACACAACATCTTTGTTTGTATGTGGTGCTGAGGATGGAACCCGGGGAGCACGCATGCCAGGTGAGCGCGCTACCTCTTGAGCCACATCCCCAGCCCCTCATAGCTGATGTTAAAATGTAAAAATATATTTTAAAATATTTTATGCATATTTTCCCTCAATATTTTTCAAAATTTATTTCAGAAAAATATGTGATGTTATACTGATTATAATTTGAAAAGCTCACACTTAAAAGCCAAAAGTTCAGATATATTCTGATGCTATTAAAATGGCACCACATATCTACTATGTTTTCATTACACCCACTAAATATTACCACAAGAAAGCTCATTACTATGCAAAGAAATCAATGCCAACAAAAAAGTATTTATTATAAATACATTTATAATTTCATTACATGACTTGGATATAAAAATCCTTTAAAAAAACTTGTTATTTTTAAAAGAATAAATGTCTCTTTAGTTAAGAATTAGTAGCCTGAAATGTGAATAGGATATTCAGGGATAGATACCACCTTCAAGGTTTGAAAAAGTGAGTATTGAGTGCATGTGCTCTCTTATTTTTCAAAATTTTAGTAATACATTTTCTCTCTAATGTAGGTTCATGTTTTTGACAAAGCAGCATGCTGAAGAACAGCAGTAACTAATCCATGGTTTTGTCTATAGATTATAAGAAATGCCGTAGATGAATGGACCTACCTGTGAACAATATCCCTCTGCACCTTAAAGAAAAGGGGATTTTTTTTTTCACCTTGGTGAAGTAAGCCCTAAAGCATGCTGTCAGCATTTCAGAGTGATGAATAAGCTGGCTTGAAGTATTTCGTGCATGCATTTTAATGATTAGAGGAGACTATAATTCTTTTTAACCTACCTAAAATTCCATAGAAAGCTTACTTCTGAAACTGAACCTGTGTTATCTGGTAAGCATCTTTATAAATGAATCTCGAAATGCTGTTCACAGTATTTGCCTCCAGTGACATTCAATCTAATTGAATTGTAAATGAAGCATTCAAGGTGTAAACTAACCTAAAGCTTTCTTCTGTACCAAAGGGCAGAGAAATTCAGTGATACTGAAATGACATTGAGAATTGTCCATTCTCATCATTTATGGGAAGACCTTCAATTCAAATTGCCTATATCTCAATGTATTCACTACAGCATCCTTGATGCAAAGTGAAATGAAAGTGAATTTTCACAGATGTCACAAGAGAAACATTAATATTGTGATCTATGCAAAAAATAATATGCATTACCTTATTAAAACATGTTAGGAAAGCACAAGTTAAATGCCTTGACTAAATTTGAAAGATACAAGTATCAGTCATTCTGTTGGAGATGGCAAAATTGATCTTAATTTTGATTTCTGGTGGATGGTCTCAGCATTTGATTTCAAAGTTAAGCAAATAAAGCAGTATTAGGAGAGACACTGATATATTTATAAAACACACATGTACCAAATGTTAGAAATCCAACTCAACATCATAGACTTGTGATAGGAATATACTTTTAAGTCTGACTATTGAGAAATTATTTTTAAGATTTAAAAAATGTAATTTTTTAAAAGAAGTAATGAAACCAAATAGACTAACAATAATGTCTTCACATATATAGAGTTAAAACTTTCTCTTCTATAATGAATACTCACATGATATGCTATTTGGGGGAAATTAACTTTTAAAAATATTGTTTTCAAATCTGAGAAGTACTTTGTATATTACTATTAAAATAATTTGCCATAAATTATGAAAAAATATTTTGCAACATTTTTGAAACTGACAGGCTATAAAAGTGGTAAAACTGTTAAATTAGTTGTTTAATGAAGATTAATAATGAAAATAGTAATCTTCACTTAAAAGTAGTATTGGTATGTAGACAAAATAACTGACTATATTTATTTTTTTGTTTCTTTCAGCTATTGAGTGAAGAGTTGAAAGGTATGTTAGAAAATTAATAGCAATGTAAAAAGAAGTAATAAAATTTAGCTTTACACAAATCAATCCCATTTTATTGCTCATATCACAGGGAATTTTCTAAAAATTTTTTATTTTGTAGATTTACATTTGCCATTTACTTTATATTTTTTCCCTTCCACTTACCCCTAGGGGAGAAACATTTTTATTCCATTTTAATCCCTAAATTATCTCATGGAAAAATATAAAACTAGCTTTCTATTAACTACAAAATAATTGTATCTATTTTCCACACTGGATGTCTGCAAGCTAACTCTTGCTGATCTGTTGACAAGCCTTGAAATGTGTTTCATAGGGTGTAAAAAAAGCAAGTCACAGTGAAAAAAAATAAAGTTGAATGAGAGAATTTCAAAAATCACACCATGTACCTCTTAAATGTCCTCTTGAAGAAAATATTGTTTAAGTAATGTTGAAAGATAGTGTATAGCACTTGATACACGACACAAGAGACAACATGTTCCAGGGAAAGGCATTGCTTGAATATCCTGAATGAGAAGGTCTGATGATAAACTGATAACCCAGAGTTAGTTGTACCAAAAAAAAAAATGTTGTTTGAAGTAATAATAAGTCACATTAGATGTGGATATGCCGAATTTTCAGAGTATCAAAAATTTCCTCAATTGAAATATCTTTATATGAGGAGTTTCACTGAATCCCTACTATGCAGACAAAGCAAAACCTGTTTTTACAAAACCTTATTTTTTCACATTAATTTTCTATGCTATTTCAGTCACTTGCTACTACTGAATGCCTCTAAATGCATAAATGAATATAATCTCAATTATTAATAATTATCATATCTGACTTTGTGTCAACATCTTATTATTTTAAATATTCTTGTTTTATTATTATCATCATCATCATCATCATCTAATAGTTCCAGCTTTATCCCACGTCATTCTTTCTCAAAAATATCAGATAATGATGGTTCCATTTTTTTTTATCCTTTTTTTTCTTTCTTTTTGTGAAGCTGGAGACCAAACCCAGGATCTCACACATGCCAGCTAAGTGCTCTGTCACTGAGCTAGATCCTCAGCCCTGATGCTTTCTCTAATAATTTGTATAATGGATCAGTTTGTAAGTTTAGGGGTAAAAAAATATTTAATGATATTTATTCAAATTGTTTTCAATTTATAGATTAAATTGGGTATAATGATACTGTTCTGTTACAATATATGTCAATACATTTTCTTGTAAATAATTCTAAATTTTCCTCAATATTTTTTTTAAAATTTTTAAAAAGACTTTTATTGAAGATATTTGCATTTCCCTTATATATATATTTTTTACTTTATTGGTTCTTGTTTTATATAATTTTTACATTTTATGTATTGGTGAATTTAAAAATAGTTATGTATTCACTTGAGTAAACAGATTATATTCTAAGTAACAAAGGAAATTTGAGCATACTCTTTATAGAGAAATTATATAAGCATTATTTCTGGTAAAGTGTGTATTTTGAAAATCTATTTTCCAAAAGTGCTTTTAAAAGCCAAAAGGAGAGGCTGGGTTTGTGGCTTAGTGATAGAGTACTCGCTTAGTATGTATAAGGCATTAGTTTGATCCTCAGCACCATATAAAAATAAAATAAAGATATTGTGACCACCTAAAACTAAAAACAAATAAATACTAAAAAAATAAAAAAGCTAAAATGAGGCACCAAAGCATAGTTATGGTGGAGGAATTATTTTCCAATCTCCATATTACAGTAAGATAACTGTTGATTGAGACAATCTGTGATATATTTTAAAATGACTAGAAGAGTAGGAGGTTATCATCACATAAAAATGATTGTTTGAAGAGATAGAGAAGCTTATTACCCTGATATGATTTTTACACACTGTATACATGCATCGAATTGCCATAATGTTCTCCATAAAGATGTACAAATATTATGTCTTAGTATTAAAAAAGGAATGTTTATTTTGCTTGAGTTTTATATATTTGTTTCAGTCTGTTCAAATATTTTTTCTTCCTTCTTCTCTGATTCCCTTCTATTATTTACTCATGCATATGTGAAGACACTCTGCAATGCCCAAATAGTCTCTAGATATTTCATGTCTTTAAAGTGTAGTTCCTGTGTAGTTTATAAGTAGATTCCTTGTTCTTCTCAAGTCTTTTCTCTTTGTGCTTCCATTTGACCAGTTGTTATTGATACTTAATTTCCTGGTCATCAAGCCAACTGTTGAGAAATTTGGGGTAATTAAACTTACTTCAGTGCTCTTAGATTCACTACTGCACAATGCACACTATTTTGTGAGTTTTATTTCATATATATTTACACCCTCCATTTTTTAGGAAAATTCTGTTTTCTATTTCCTTTGACATTAACTATTTTAGATTGGATAATATTAATCTGAGTTTCAGTTTTGCGAGGCTGGCTCAACTACATTTGCTTGTTAGACTGTAATATTTCAGAACACTCAACTGAAATGTTTAATATAGAGACGGTCAATATTTCTGGCTAGGGTTTTAATATCACAGCTTTTGTTGTAGGTGTGATGTCTATCCTCTCATGTCTTTCTCTGGTTTCTTGGTTTATCAATTTCAACTTTATTGATGATTCTACAGTGTCTTCAGATTGCTTTAGTTTTATATTTTATTTAATTTAGAATTTTATCCAGCTTTCAATAAAATAATAATTTGGCAGAAATATTGATCTCACAAATCTAATTCATAATAGCCAGAAGGCAAGTGTTGTTTGTCGCTTTAATCAATTTGCATATCCCCTCTTTGTAAATGCTTAACAGTACTATTTCTCTTCTATTTTTTAGCATTTTCTCCCCCTTCCAAATTTGCCTTGTATCCCTTTTCAGCTTTTCTTATCTTCAAGAGGCAACTTTCTTATTTTCTTCAAAGTAAGAAAATATAGTTGAATGTTATAGATGTGGATATATATATATATATATATATATATATATATTTATAATATTTAAATATTATCTGTATGTATTTCATTTAGAATACTGACTCTAGCCAATAAAAATAAATAAAATAAAACAAAAATGTAAATAAATAAAAATTTACGGACTAATCTTTGATATCTTATGCACCTAGAGTTAAGTTGGTCAGGAACGTTGGGAAGAAATTCAACACAGTAATTGCAATTAATAAGTCAAGAAATAACCCTGAAATCTAAAAAAAAAAAAAAAAAAAAAAAAAAAAAAAAACAGCACATTTCTGTTCAATGGCTGCTAGTACAAAAAATTATTCTCTTCTTTTCTGAGGACATAATTCCACTGTATTTCCGACTGGTTTTGCTGTTAAGTAAAATGACATCAGTGAATTTTAACCAAAAAAATATAAGTAGATAGATAGGTGACTTTTATAGAAATGATCACTAAATATCTCCCACAGATATCCTCCATTGCTTTTTATGTGTGAAATAATGTGGCATCCTTGTAATAATAGGGGTGTCACAGGTCTTATTCCCAAATCTCAATGTAAGACATATTGATAATATTCTAAGTTTGGGAATGCTTCGTTACAGTATTTAGCATAATCTCACTAATAATCAATTTATATGCTTAAGATTAGATATGTTTAATTTAATTTATATAAATGATAACACTATTCCGTATTTATGTAGAACCATTAGCCAGTCCCTAAGCTTTAATACTAAGTTAATCATTCTGGGAAAAAATAGCTTTGGGTCAAAATAAAAAGCCAAATTTATAAATGTATTCATAAACTTAAATATTTGTTAAATGTCCAAAATATCATAGATTAAATTCAAAGCACTAGAGACTAGAATTAGCAAGGAAAAATACAAACTCCTTTGGCATTTTAAAAATTGTATATTTGTTGGATAAGTACTGTTTTACATGAATATATAGAACTCCAAGTGACTTTGATAGTTATAAATATCAGAAAATATTTTCTGATTCAGAAACAATAAAATTCTAAAAACAATTCTTTTAAATGAAGTAAATATTTAAAAATTCATCTAGTTATCTACTTCAAAATATATCAAAATTTTAAAACTATTTATTTATTTTAATTAGTTATACTTGACAGTAGAATGCATTTATTCACTTTGATATATCATACATAGATGGCCAGAGGACTTAAAATCAGCATACTACAGTAATGCAGCCACATCAATGTTTACAGCAGCTCAATTCACAATAGCTAAACTATGGAACCAATCTAGGTGTCCTTCAATAGATGAATGAATAAAGAAAATGTGGTATATATAATCAATGGAATATTACTCAGCTTTAAAGAAGAGTGAACTATTGGCATTGGCTAGTAAATGGATGGAGTTGGAGAATATCATGCTAAGCTAAACAAGCCAATCCCATAAAACCCAAGGCTGAATGTTTTCTCTAACATGCGGACAATAATTCACAATAAGTTGGTGGGGGGCACTACAGAAAAATAGTGTTACCTTAGATTAGGTAGAAGGAAGTGATGGGAGGGGAGGGGAACGAATGTGGGGATAGAAAAAGATAGTAGAATAAATGATTTCTTTGTTGAAAAGCTGTCCGAACGTTTCAAAATTTTATTTCTAAAATATAAATGATCCGAGTTTTCTTTTTGCTGGTTTTTAGTGTGAGTGTGAGATGAAATTAAGAAAAATGTAGTGGCATCTTTATTTTTGAGAACACCACACACTATTACTCATATATCATAACTCATATATCATCCACACATATATTCCTTTTTCCTCTGGTTTGTTTTATGAGAAAGTTCTTGGTTGAATGGAAAAAGTGGAATTGAAATTATAATAAAAGGAAAATAATAACAAGATAATATTTGCAGTTTTACAGATTCAATTTCATTTCTGAATAACTAGAATTACTAGTTTATTCAGGTGAATTAACCCTAATACTGAGCTTCCACATTACTGGATTTTTCTACATCATATATAAATTTATTAAAAATGTACTGATAAGAAACAAAAACAAATGTAATGTAATCAGGCAGTATTCTGTGCTTCATGTGCTAATGGCATAAAGTTGTTTTTAGTTTTGTTTGTGGAAGACTTTCTCATTGGATGGTTTACCAATATAGATTTTTCTTGTAATGTGAATAGCAAGTTTCCATTCCTCCACCAATGAAATCACATAAAACTGAAACAGAGAAAAAGAAACATAATTAAGACTTTGGCATGAACAATAAATAAATACAATATCTCATATGGAGACAGTACTCTTTTTCAAGATACTTCTTGCATAGCTGCAAGGAGCATGACTGTGCCCTCCGTCTTCTTGAGTCAAACATTGCCCAGGGACTGACCAGAGTATAGTAACAGTGGTGAAGTTTTCTGGAGTGGCCTCTTGAATGACTGACTGCACAAATCACTTGTTCAATAGTTTAGCAGTTATATACAGGAGAGCTTCTGCTGCAGATTTCTCCTTGGAGTCGGCACTGTGTCCAGTTTGCACTGTGTTCTGACCACTTCCCCATAGATTTCTGAGTCTTACCTGTTCAATTCATAGTGCTACTCTCCAATATACTTTTAGCACAACTCACTCTTTCTAACCCTTATATATTCCAGAGTATATATAAAAAATTCCACACAAAAAAACAAATATATTCTGTATTAGGAGACAGAAAATATAAAAATAAAATAAAACGTATAGTTTAATATATTGGAGTTTTCAAAGATTAATTTTCCTTATTTTCATATTATAATATCATTCCATGATTTTGGAAAAAACTTGATTAAGTATTCATTGAATTTATGTATGTTTCAATTTCACTATTTCTAAAGACTAAAAAATACTAAAATTCCTAATATCTTGTGAAACGTTTTTAGCTTATCTGATGTGAAGATCTTATGTTTCATATTCTTTGTTTATAACATTATTTCTGAACTGACAGTTTTGACTATAATCTATGCAATATTGTATGGAAAATCATTATAGTATTGCTGTAAATTTGCACTCTAGAAAAGCTCAATGCTCAGCAAAGAACATGAGCATAAATAAGACTAGAGAAATTTGATACTATTTTAAATTAAAATAGTACATCAAGAAAAAATAACCAATTCAAACTTTATAATTTAAAAGCTTTAGAAAAAGATGTCACATAAGGTAAATATTAATTTTTTCATAAGGCACAACAAACATTATTGCCATTGTCTTACTTTGAGAGGACACAATAAAGATATCATATGATAGCTAATTAACAGAAGCAAAAACAGAGTAATGGAGCAGTCTAAAATATTTTATTCAAAGTCTCCTAATGTAATGTCATACATGGTTACCTAATGCTCATAGTACTAATTATCAATAAATTTGCATTTTATCATGCTTTTTCAACTAGTGATTTATGTTGTATCCATCAAACTAAATATCAATTGTGCAAAAAATCAGGGAATATCAAAGTATTTTCAGGAATTGGTATTGGAAATAACATTATATCACTGCATGCTATATGCTTGTTCAGTGTACTTCTGTAAAACTTCAATAGCAGAGAAATAGATTCAAGGAATTGGTATTGATTCTCAGATAAAAGCATCAAGTTGTTGTCATGACAATGAACCATAGCTACAGTTGTGTTCTCATTAGAAATAATACAGCAAAGTTCTTCACAGCACAGTACGGGCGCCACAGCTGACTCTGGTTACATGCAAAGCCATAAAAGAAGGATACAGTCAATAGAAGCTTTATATCTGTGTACCAGTTGCAAATTGGACATCCTCTGCAAAATTGGCCTCCTTGTCAGCTCATACGACCTGTGTATCCATTCTCAGATTTCGATGTTCATCTGGGGCCACCTACCTGGCACTGTTGTTCTGTTGTTGTTTTTTTCCCTGACTACAAAAATCAAATGGATTATCCTGACTGTTTATATAATGGCATATAAACCAATTTGGGTAAAACAAGGTAATTCTATTGCAAGTATAATTATGCAATGCTTTTAATAAATTTCTTTTTTTTCTGAGAGAGAGAGAGAGAGAGAGAGAGAGAGAATTTTTTTAATGTTTATTTACTTTTTTAGTTTTCAGTGGACACACATCTTTGTATGTGGTGCTGAGGATCGAACCAGGGCCGCACGCATGCCAGGTGAGCGCGCTACAGCTTGAGCCACATTGCCAGCCCTTAATAAATTTCAATAAAAAATATTCTCACACAAAATTACTATATATATATATTACATTTTTACATGTTTATAAAAGCAGCAGCTTCTCTTGGGCATGGCTGTGTTTTGTAGTATTTTCTCTTTCAAGTAAGTTGAAATACGTTCAGTTATGCACAGAGTATTTGAAGATAAAATTACTATTTTAAATGAATTCAGTTATCGTTTCTATATTATAATGAGATATATACCAACTTTTCTGAGGTAGCAATAACACAAATTAAAAAAAAATTATTTTATACAATTAATTATTTCTTTTAAATCTGAAGTTAAATGTTTGTTTCTCTAAAATATCTGTTTACAACTGGCCTGAAAATTTCTTCTTTGACCAGGAAAGTATATCAAATGTCTCTCTCAACAGAAGTTGTTTTGGGTGAAGTGAACATAACACATTTAGCCTGTCAATAAAAGCAAATAAACATTTTGGCAGAGAATAACTATGAGCTGAAAATTGTGAGTGGCAGTGCTTTTATTGAAAATAAAATAATGTGAAATCTGATTTTACTTCTGTGTCTCTTGTGTTTTGATATTTATATCACATATTATTCTTCTCTAAGCCAGTTTAAAACACTTTTGATTTTATTATAATGAAACTTCCTTATTTTTCACACTTTCATATTTTCCAAAAAAAATAAATAATTCAGTAAAACTGGAATATTCATTTAAAAATGGTGGTTGAAAATGGGAAGAAGGATTTGCATTGATTTTAATATTAAAGTCCAAATACAATATTATTTAAACAACTATCATAAACACTTAAAAATCATTTATTGCAGTTAAAAATTTTAATGATTATTCATACATTTTTATAGAATATCTGCTTTTTTATTTTAGCTCAAACTGAAAAATCTTTTTTTTTTCATTTTTTCCTTTTCTTTTCCTTTTTTTGTTTATATATATATATATATATATATATATATATATTTTTTTTTTTTTTGACACTGTGTATAAACTCAGGGATGCTCTACCACTGAGCTATATTACATTATTTTTCTATTTTGACACAGGGTCTTGCTAAGATGCTGAGGGTCAGGATAAGTTGCTGAATCTGGCCTCAAACTTGTGATCTTCCTTCCTCAGCCTAGCGAGTATCTGGGATTCCAAACTTGGTCACTTTGCCTGTTTGAAGTATCTTTCTTCATCTGCTACTAATTGAATTGTACTGATGGAATTAACATGCATATATTTTTTTTCAAGGTAGTATCCATTAGTTTTAGAAGTGTTTCTACAACTCCATTTTTCTGTGTTATCAAATAAAATGGTAATAATTAATTATAAAATTTTGTTTTTTCAAATATTAAGTATTTTATACTCATGGACATTTAAAAGTAACAAATATATAAAAATTTGTCTTTCTTTTTAATAATCCCAATATGAGTTTCTAAAAGAGAAAACAGGCAAGTAAGAGAAAAAGAAATCAAAATTTTCATATATTCCAAAATGTTTTTAGGTGAATAACTTTTGTTACAGAAACAGATTGAAAGAGGATATTGCAATGATGTGAAAAAAAGGGCAAACAAAGTTGATAGAATTTTTTTCCCTTTTTAAAGAATGAAAGCATCCTGTTTTCCTAGAGAAAAATAACACCTAATTATATACATACAAACTTATATATTGAAATATTAATTTCACTAGATATAAAAGATTACTCATTTGACCATGAGGTATCTTGATAGCTTCATGGAGGTAAACATGAAATAGTGGTTTCTATTAATTAAAAGCCTTTCTCTATGAAGTGATAAATTAATTCTTCTCAGTAGGTTATTGTAAATTGTTGTTAATTGTGTGCATCTGTTGAATTAGAAGGCAATAACTCAAGGACGATGTTGGCATTGAAAAGGTTAACTATTTATATTACAAACATATTCATAATTCACGGTTTAGCACGGGAAAGTAAGTTCTTTTGAAAATGTTCTTTCTTCTTAACAATCTTAAATACAAAACAGTGCAAGTTTTTAAACAACACATTTTGAACCCAGCTTTTTTAGTGAATCTGAACTCAGGGCCCTCATACTACATGACAAGTGGCCTTACTATTCTTATTCAGTATGGTACTTTTTTCATGTTTTCTATTTTTTTTTCTTTATACCGCCTTCATTAGGTGAAACAAACTTCTAAAGATAAACAGGAAGTGTTTTTTATGTTAATTCATCATTTCATTACCATTACCCTGTTATGTAACAGGGACACAGTAAATATTCATAATATGTTGCATTTAAAAAACGAATGAATGAGTGTATGAGCAGCCTTTAATAGCCCTTAGGAGTGGTTAGGAAATTCAATACTGCTCAACAAACATAAAATTGGTTGATTTGAAAATTAATATTTGGGGAACAGAACCTTCTCTGGTCCCGTGATTAAGATGTTTTCCTTAATTTAGTATTACCAAGAGATTTGCACTTTGAGAATGGTGAGTTGCTTTCTTAACCCATTTATGAAATGCATTTTTATCACACTTCCTATTTGCTACAAACCAGGATAAAATTAAGTGGACAGAAAGTTTTATTTATACTAATATGTCCTTCTCCAACCTACTTTTATCTTTAACTGTACAGATATGATAAATAAAGAAGAAGTTCTTCCTAAATAATTTGAAAGATCATGCAATTTTTTTTTTATTCCAATAAATATTTATCTTAAATCTCTCATTTTGCTCTCGGGTAAAAATGGGAATTGCTTTGTTTTCTGTTTTGGAGACATGACCAAATCTGAAGATAGTTCAGGACACAATGCCATTAGCCTGCCAAGAAATGAAATGGTCTTGGATCTTTGGAAGCATTCTCTGACTCGGAAAAGCATCACAGAGTATTTTCTGTTCTTTTCAGTAACTCATGTAGAGCCTTACTAGTTGCTTCTCTTAAAATAATAAAACTGACTCATGCTGGTAATTAGGGATAACCCAAATCTTGAAATTTCTCATGAAGAAAAATAAGTCCAAAGATACTCTGCTAAAAAATATACCCAAACCCTAAAGGTCTATTGTCAGTCAAAAATAAAATAAAATTTTTTAAAAAGCCAAAAAAATAAATAAATAAAAGAGTGTCTAGATTCAAAAAGCAAAACAAAAATAAAATAAAATAATTTGTAATTTTCTCATGTGGAACAAACTGTAATCCTTTGCAAAACATTTTTTAAACACCATCATAACCTATTAATAGAGTAGAAAAATAGAATGGTAGGGAATCATTAATATATTAACTTTACAGATTTTTTTATAACCCTATCTGTGAAACACAAATTGAAATACAGAAATATGAGACTGAACAATACACATTTATTTCCTCTACCAAGCAGTGACAGAAAATAGAGGAAAAATAAAATCATTAGAGTTATGTTGAAATTTAAAATGTAGTATATGATAATCTTGTGGCCAAGGAAGACTTCTCTAGGGAGTAATGTATCTAAGACTAACCTAATAAGAAAAAGAGTTATTTATATAAACATTTGTGGAAACAAACATTCTCAGAAGAGAATTCAACTGTTACAAAGATCCCACAGCATGTACTAGTTTTTTTTTTTTTCTGTAATATAAAAGAGGGGAGCAGAAAGTAATCTGGAAAAATAGGTAGAAAGTAAATCAAGTGGATTCTTTTATGACAGGAACTCTTTATTTTGTTCCCAGTCTCCTCTCTTTCTTCTTCCTCTTCCTTCTCTTTTTATCCTCTCTTCCTTTACCAATCCTTTCCTATTGTTTCATCTTCATTTCATTATATAGTACAATAAGATATTTTACTTTTACATATTTCTATTGAAAGAATTACTACTACAGTCTATAAATAAACACATTTATTACTTCTCATAGTTGTGTATAGGTATGTGAAGAAAAAAGTGTTTGTGGTAAGATTATCTAAAATCTACTCAGCATTTTTTTCAGTATGATATGCAATATTATTTGTTAGAGACTTCAAATTGTACATCACATCTCTAGTCATCCTACATAACTGCAGGTTTCTATCTTTTGACCCTATTCCTATGTCCTTCCTCTTTTAGTTTCTGGCAACCAACAGTCTATTCTCCGTATATAGGTAGTAATTTTTTAATTTTTTTTTCAAATTTAACATATAAGTGAGATCATGCAGTATTATTTTTGTCTGTGTCTGGCTTGTGTTCTCCAAGGTCATACATGCTGTTAGAACATTCCAGCTTAGACTCACTCCCATTGTTCCTTTAAGCTGGCAAGGATGGAGAGGTGCACTTCAGAGACAGGGTGTATTGCTGTTCTCCCATTCAACAGGGATGACATAGTTGATATCACATTGTGGTTTTGATTTACACTGACCTGATTGTTAGTGCAGTTGAGAAACTCCTTATACGCTTGTTGATTATTTTTATTTCTTCTTTTTAAAAACATGTAATCAGATCCTTTGTTCATTTTGAAATTTAATTATTGTTTTTTACTTAACTCTGTTGCCCTTATTAGAAATAGTTTGGAAAATATATTCTCCTGATTTATGGGCTAACATTTCACTTCATTGATCATTCCCTTTGCTGTGCATAAGCTTTTTAGTTTGATATAGTCCTATGTGTTTATTTTGCTTCTCTTGCCTAAGCTTCCAACGTGAGAGCTAAAACATCTACTGTGGTCATTTTCAAAAAGCTTTCCCGCTATATTTACTTCTAGGAGTTTTGCAGATATAAATACTACATTAGAACTTCGATCCATTTTCATTTTGATTACTGATGTGGTTTAAGTGTCCAGTTCCATTCTTCTGCCTATTCATACCAGTTTCCCCAACAGCATTTTTGAAAACGATTCTTTCACCATTAAATCATCTTAGTGGTCTTGGCAAAATTTTTCAACCATACATTTTTGAGTTTATGGCTGGCCCCTCTATTCTGATTTCTGCTCCTTTGTTTTACATATTTGCTTTTATTCTAGCACCACCCTAATGTAGTTATTATGGCTTTGTTATATAAATTGGAATCTGGAAGTGCCATACCTCCAACTTTGTTTTTTTTCTTCAAGATTATTTTGACTTTTGGGGTCTGTGTCAGTTTCATTTTAGAATTATTTTTTTTCTATTTCTTTGAAAATTGTCTCTAGAATTTTGATAGAATTGTGTTAATCTTTACATTGTTTGGAGTGATATGGAGATTTTGACAATATTAATTGTTTCAATAAGTGAACATGAGAAATCATTTCATTTCTTTGTGCCTTCCTCAATTATTTTTTAATCAATATTTTATCATTTTCACTGTCAGAATTTTGCTTCCTTGGTTAACAATAATTCTATGATATTATGAATAGATTGTTTTCTTGAGTTCTTTTTTTCTGAATAGATCATTATCAGTGAAAATAAAAGCAACTCTTCTTTACATATTGACTTCATATCTTGATGTTTTATTGAATTCATTGGCTATCTATATTATATTGTTCTGTGGTAGAACATGTGTGATGTTTAGAATTTTTCTCCTTTCAAAGACTCACAGGCTGGAAGTAATTTTGACATCATCAGGAATTAACTTACTCCATAGGTTGAAGTCCAAGGGGGAAAAATTAAATTACATGCAATTAAGCCTTATTTGACCAATGACTGCAAAATAAATGTTCATATATTATACTAATTTGCTTGTCAGCATGAGTCATTTTAACAGACAAAAGGATTGGATAATTTTTTTCTTTTTAGTTGCCAGGTTCTTTTACGAAATTCTGTGAAGAAATTGATTGGATTTTTGTTGTCCTAAGAGAAGCTTTGAGGGACACCTTCCTTCTTACTCCAATATTCCTTAATACTATTAGGCAAGTACAAAAAAAATGTATTATTTATACAGACCTACTTCATGATGGAGAAAAATATTTCTACTGTTCTTTATTCAATTTTATGTAAGGTCGTGTAGCAAACTGCAATAGAACATAGCTTTGTAGTGAGATTGGCTGAAAAATTAAACAAAAATAACCACTTAATATGCAAAGTGTAACCTCATTGTTTCCTTTATAGCTCGGGCAGGACTGTTTGAGTTAGTCTAAAATTATAGGCCATTTTTATTAGATAAATGATGTGAAAATATTGGCTTTAGAAATAACACCAAGATAAAAATTGATCACTAAAACAATTTTTAGAAATTTAAAAGTTGAATTCCAATGGATATTAAATTTACAAGCAGGTTATATACAAGCCAGGGGTATAGAGATTAAGCAAAGATTTTGTAAGATAAATAAATTTGGTGAAATATTGTAGTGAATCCCAGTCAATGCAAGGATGAGTGAAGGAGTATCTCTACTACCACACCATCCTGTGTTTAGATTAGTCAGTAAAGCTTCAAAGAATCTCCCCTGAAAGAATCACTAATATGCTTCCTGAAATTTGGGAGCTATATCTATATTTTAACTATCTATCTATCTATATAACTCTGTGTATATTTTCCTAAAAATGTGTAAGGATATGCTTGGGGTTATACTTAAGATTATCTGACATCTAACAAAAAACAATCTAAAGATGCTAATGTTAGCAGAATGTAAGTTTATTATTGTATTTTAAATCTACATATTTGTGAAAGGCAGTTAAACACTCTATGATATCTTGACATTTATCTATCTATATCTATCTATTTACCTTTCTATTATATATAATGACTAAATTTGTATTCATCTCTAAGTGTGTGTCTCCCTGGAAATTTGTAAGGATATGCTTAAAGTGGTGTCTGAACATATCTAAACAATCTAAATTTGCTAGTGATAGAAGAATATCAGTTGTTCATTATAGGATTTAGACGTCACACATCTGTGAGATGTGGTAAAATATTCCACATAGGCATTATGTGCTGATTAAGAGTTCACATTGAAGATGGCAGTTGTAAGGAGAAACTGTAACCTATTAGAACAAATTGAACTTTTATTTGTATCTCTTGATTTCTGATTTCTTTGGTACAGGTTTTCTTTGTTACAGAAATAAAGTTGAAATCTTGTTCAGGATTAGGAGTTGGTGAAGGACGAGATACATTGGACACAAAATTTTGGTGAGTAGCCCAAGCCAAGGTGAGTTAGTAGATGAGGAACAAAATATTCAAGCTACAAAAATGCCTGCTTCATTCCTACTTTTGGAGCAAAATAATGTATGATGTTTCACCTTCACCGTCCACATTAAGAAAATTTCTCTTGTGTTCAATCCAAAGCCAGAGCCAAACAGAAAATGATATTGCTGGAAATTTAGCTTTGAGTAAGTTAGGCTGATAAAATACAAAGCCCTGAAGGCTGTAAAGGAACATTGCAAGTCTCTGACTTACAATAGTTCCATTTTACATTTATACTTCTGTTGAGGTGGTAGGGTTACCTGCTACTGAGTTTTATCCCCAGTATTTTTCTTTCTTTAATTTAATTTTAAGTTGTCAAACCTGGCCTACAGCTTGAAATTCTCCTACCTCAGTCTCCTTAGGATTGTAAGCATGTGCTACCAAGCCCATAATGACTTTGTCACTTTCTGATGGTGCAAAGTTGATAAGCACTCAATAGAAACTATATATCAGATTTTGAATTTGAGTGTTTTCCTAGTTTAGTGATATGCAATATGATACTCTTTCATGATGTTTGGCAGAGGCTGCAAACTGCAGCTCTGAGTTCGCCAAGTGATCAAAAAGGGGACCAACTGATACTCTATGCTGTACTGTGAGAAAAAGCTATAGACTTTCATAGGTTAGTTGTCTTAAATTAGTTTTGACATTATATTATCAATTTATGGATTCATCAGGATGTAATCCCTTCATAACTCAAAGATATTCTAGTATAAATGCCTTTTTTCAATTTAGTTGGTCAATGTTTTGCATTTTGAGTTATTGTTAACCTTCTCATTTGTTTTGTTTTTGAATGCAGAGCTTCCAGTGAAAAGATAATTTGAAGTTATAAAAGGAAATCCACAAAACAAATGAATTTCTTTGAGTCAGGTCTGATTTAAAAAATTGCACGAGTCACTTTTCAGTGCAAATTGATGTGTTAATTATCAGATTGGACACATTCAATAACCAAATTGGTGCTGTGTGGTTGCACCTTAATGTCACCATAAGACATTATTATTACCAAAGAGTGATGAGAAATTCATGGAAACGTACACAATTTTCATTAGGAAGTAAGGAAACATTATTCCTTCCTGAAAAAAAACTTTTTAAAAAGCTATATAGAAACAAAAATAAAATCTCTCCTGGATTACATTTCAGGATTTTTGCAAATTTAATACGAATACTTTACAGTATATGAAATTAAGAATGCTATTATATCTTAATATTACATCACGACTTGTTACTTACCCATGTTTACATTATCATAACCATTTGTATTTTCAAAATCACTTTAGAATAAACATTTCAAATTCAGAATGAAGTTCTAATGCTTCCCCTGTTTTAAGGTTTGCTGTAGAGTCCATCTTCACTTATGAATGCATAAAAGAGATGAAAAAAGGGCTTTCAAAACCTGTGATCACCTGTGCTAGCAGGGAAGAGTTTAAAATTCCACCACTTATGACCTCATTAGCTGAGGTTATTATTGAGTATGAATGTAGTTAAATGTGAATAATAATAATAATTCTTAGAATAAAATTATGATAACAAATCTTATAATTACAGGGTATGGTGTTTCTCTCCTAGCATTTGTTCTATCAAAAATTATTGAGTAGGAGCTCAGTGTCCGGCTCAGTGGCAGAACACTTGCTTAGCCTGTGAGAGGAAATGGGTTAAGTCAGGGTAAATATATCTACTTCCTTATACATTTACATTTCTTTATAATGAAAACACTCAAAACCTTTTTTAGCTAACACTACACAGATAGACACACACACACACACACACACACACACAATACAGAATTCCTGAGTAGTTAAAGCATAGAAAATGTGACACTACTAGGGATGTTGTTGAGTGCCTGTAGTCCCAGCTTCTAGGGAGACTGAAGCTTGAATTATAACTTAAACTCAGGATTTCATGACTAACTTAGGCAACATAGCATTATTATATCTCAAAAAAAGAAAAAGGAAAAAAAAAAGAAAAAGAAAAGAAAAAAAAAAGAAAAAGAAAAGATAATTGCAATAGTAGCAAAAGTTCTAAATAATATAGTGCCTCATGAATTTTAAAACATCACACACTATTTTTCCCATACTTTGCTGTATATAGTCTTCACTTCTATTAATAAAACATAAGTCCTAGAATATATTGGCATGGTAAATATTCTCTTAGCTTTTCTTTAACATATCTCAAGTAAATGAGAATCTTCTTTTTATTGTGTAAGGCAGGTTAAACATGTCTACTTCCTTACACATTTATTTTTTATGTATAATGAAAGCACTAAAATTATTTTTGCTAGCTTTTAAAATTACATAGCAACTTCCTTTTATCTCTAGTCACTTTGTCATGCAAAAACACACCATATCTTCTTCCTTCTATATAACTTTAACTTTGTACAAAGTTTTAAGCACTTTGTAAAACATATCTCTAATAAAGTTCTGAGATAAGAAGTGATAGTATTTTGACAATGAACATTGATTCTGGAATAAAATCACTTGGTAATTGAGCCTGGAGAGTAGTAACATTTTCAAAGTTCACTGAGTTACTATATTCCCCCCTCAGATTCATGTAGCATGTTCAACTGATCTTATTTTTCTTTTTAATTTTCAGTCCCCAAGCCACATTTTAAAAATATATATAATATGGTATCTCCTTCTAACAATATATACTAACAATATATTCTTACAATAAAACCATTAAGTCAAAATGCGTAAGGTATTAAAAGGAACAGTGAATGATACAATATTATCCTCATTGACATGGTGTGCTTTTTTAATGCTTTATTAACTTTAGATATCTTAAATTTATCCATTATTTAAAAAGTTTAATTATTTGCTCTGCTAAATTTTGAAAACCTTGTTTGATTGGATAATCAATCTGATTTGTGGGAAAGAAGTGAAATCCAAATAAAGTCTAGAATCCCATTAATAGTAACCCAACATGCTGTTTCCTTTTTGTGTGTGTCATGATAATGTAAAGGGCTTAACAGAGGGATCTGAATGAAGGGTATATAGAACTCTGCACTGTCTTGGTAACTTTTCTGTAAATACAAAATTGAAAAGTAAAAAATAAGTAGTGGATCATATGTTTATATATTTTATGTATAATAAATATATTTATACATGATATATGATATTATGTAGATAATATAGTTATAACAAAAATAAAAAAATTAAATGAAATTACTTTTGGAAGAGGGACTTTTATCTGCTTTATAAAAAGCAGTTCATATAACTAGTTATCTCAAATTATTCACTTGGTATAACTATAGTTCATACATAGTTTATCTTGAAGAATATTTTTTTCCTGTTGAACAACTGGTAATATACATTCAAGTTCATTTTGAAAAAAGAAAATATATGCTGAAATTTAGTTAATTTTTTTCTTTCATTAAGTATAAAATTATTAGGACTCTGAAATATGGAGTGAAATTTTTGTGACCTGTGACTGAATGCTTGCTTGCTCAAGCACATTTAAAGTGATATTTTGAGAGGTCTTTGAGCAAAGGATGGATTAACTTTCTTACAGGGAAACGAATCTTTTAAACAACTAAACTTTGACTGAAAAATATCAATCTTGCTCTCACCAACTTCAGTTCTATTAGTCATTCAAAGACATATAACTGTTTTCCACATATAATACTACATCTGTGCAACTAGCTATAGACCTTTCTGTATATCATTATAAAAAATTAAATGCAGACTAATCAAACTCTAATAAGTAAATTCAGAATATATTTCACGTGTATATATTTTTCCTACACTGGAAATTAAATACCAAAAACTAGAATAATTTTAGCTAGATATAAATTATAAATAGAGTGCTATGAGTATTGCTGAAAGCTCCATGGTATTGAGGATGAGGACACACTTTTCACTAAGGAATGATTGAATGACAAGATTACCCCCCATCACCTCATCCACCGCCATTGGAGATACTATATATGCTGCTTACTAACATCAGATCAGCAAACAGATACTTATACAGGCTAATGGAATTGAGCATCCCACTCCTGCACACACATAATCCATGATCTAAGACACACTTTTGCTTTTTTTTTTCATGAAAGGCATTTGGTACCATTCTATTAACAATGAAAATAACTATTGCATATTTCATTAGAATTTTGTACAAGATACACTTAGTTTTATCTGTCTTATTTATGAATATGTTCATTTGACATGTATCTGCATTTTTTTTTGTATCTTTACCACAGTTGTGTAGCTAAGAAGATTTGCTTTGTTTCCCCATAGAAACACACTATAAAACTAAATATCATTCCATCCAATAAGATCACGCTTTATTCAATTTAATATCCTTCCAATCTCTGGTTTATATCTCAAGTGTGCATATTCAACTTACTTCATCTCAGTTTTCATTTTTGTTACATTGTTTTGTATAGTTTTCTTATTTAGGAATAACCTGAAATTCAGTGTGAATGTCTAAAAGAGAAATTCTGTTTTTTAAATTAAACTTTACTAATGTAAACTTTGGAGATTCAATATATTCCCTGCTTGTACAATAACACTTTATTTCCACATAGTTGTTATATTGCATCCATTTTCAAAAGAAATTAAGAAATCAATAGAGGGTAATACAATATTAAGTATGAAAACATTTATTTTTTAAATGAAAATCATAAAAATTGTTCATGTTATCCCTTTTTCACAAAATAGCATGTTTTAAATTATAAATGAGAAATTACAGATTTAAGATTTTTCTGAACAAATAGAGTCAATTAAATTTAAATATTGCCTCTTAAAGCAGAGGTGCATATTTGAAGGGCAGGAATAAAAACAGAAATCTCTCTCTCTTTCTCTCTCTCTCTCTCTCTCTCTCTCTCTATTTAGATTAATTTTGGTCCTAGAGATCACTTAAAGCTAGTTAGTTAGCACTAGAGATAATAATCTTCTTAAGGACACAAATCATGGCTCTAGTAGGAAGGAGCCTTTAAGCTAATCACAAACAACTGGCCCTAAAGCACAATAATTTTGTTTTAACTGTTTACTTGCATTGCTGTTTTGTACTTATGTCATGTGTATTTATTCTGAGGTAAGAACTGAAGAACATGGATGGATAATTTTAAAAATCTCTATAATGTTGTATAACTCTGGTTGCAACAACAAATGGCAGCATTTTAATAATGAACATTGTGATTTATTGTATTATTTCTTGATGTTGGAGTGATATTTTTCACACTGATAATTTTTGCTGCCATGTCTTGTTTGAGATGAAGAAATTCTCAAATACTCATTTTAATTTCTCTAACCATTCATTCTTGGGAGGTTTTTGTTATTTATTTTGTTCATACAAATGTGTTACATATTCACTTAAACACACAGACACACACACAAATTAGTTCTTGTACTAGTCTTGTATATTCCAGGGCTTTAAAATAGGTACTTGACATTTCATGAAAACAGCTTAAGGCATATTTATATTTTTGATGCCTTCATAATTTATGATAATTAAAAAATCAATATTAATTATAACCTATAAGCACTAAAATATGATGTGTATCTGGAAAGGAAATATTTGTTTTCCTAGATCATTTATCCATGATTCTTGCCTCTCCACTGAAAATTCATTCTATTTAAAAGACATAGTGGGAAACAAAATATATTTCAATCAAATTCAGAAATCAGAACTTTTATTAATCAGTTTTGTTAGCAATGTGTCCAGGGATGTACGAATAGAGATATCTCATCTAGTTGTTGTCAGATACCATCTATTTATAAATATGAAAAAAAGAATTATATCTATCAGGAAGAAAAGAGTTAGAAAAAATACAGAAACAACAGGTATATTGAGAAAACTGCCTAAATAAAATAGAAAGTTTCTGTTAGGTGAGCTTATGAACCACAGAGCTATGCAAATAAGCTCAGCATGAAAGTTCAAGAAGTTCACCATCTACATTCTGACCTCAGGCTCCTCTCAGTCCTTCAGAATTGTATGCCAACACAAAAGGAGCATGAATATTAACTTCACATATATTCCTTCAGGTCGGTTACACGAAGCAAGAATAGCATTACACATTCTCTCTGGAGAGGCAGAGCATTTACCTACTATTCACACTACACACAATGTTAAATGTCAGGGCTGGAGAGAATACAGATATACAAAGCGTTGGTTAGAGAGGAATTCGAATTTCTTTTTGGTGATTTAATTTGCTTTACTTTACTCATTTATTTCCTTTCCTCTGCATATAACTTTCAGAAATGAGTAATAATGATTTTAAGCAAGAATTCAGGGTAATTTTCAAAATATATAGTTAAAAATTGTATCTCCTAGCATTCCCTGTTTTCTTTTCACCTACTACTATTAATCTGAGTAAAACAAGATATTTTCTCTGCCATAATTAATTTATTCTTTATCAAACTATTCTGTATTTGTCTTAGAAAATGCTGTGAGTTTTGATTAGCTCTAATACCCACTAGTATTTTAATCTTGTAATGTAATTTGTAATAATACTAACCATCTATTTTCCCTCCGATTTGGAGTTAAGCATAAGCTAGCATAAAGGAAATATTTCAGTTACTGTTCTATAATAATATAAATATACAAAATAAATATCATCCTCTTAAAACATTACCTTTGTAATAAATGCAATTAATTTTTTTTAAGAGAGAGTGAGAGAGAGAGAGAGAAATTTTTTTTTAATATTTATTTTTTAGTTATCAGTGGACACAACATCTTTGTTTTGTATGTGGTGCTGAGGATCGAACCCGGGCCGCACGCATGCCAGGCGAGCATGCTACCGCTTGAGCCACATCCCCAGCCCCAATTAATTGTTTTGCTGAAGCACTGAACTATGAAATAATTTCCTACAATTAATAAAATAATTAATGAAATTATAACCTCTACTTAATATTCCATTGTATTGACATATAATCAGCTATTCTAAAAATTGACTTATACTTTTCTTTCATAACATTTAAAATATTTGATATTAGAAAAATATTTTGTTTTTAATCTCAGGATATGTCTCATTTAAAGAATAAGATAGCGAAAGCTCAATTCTCTGTCTTAAAAATAAATATAAAATTTCACCTTAGGCACAACAAATATCTGTTAAGTGCAAGAATATCAAGTGAATGAAATATCTGTTCTCACATGGTGTCATGTCTGGATGTATGATGAAGCCTGTAACAATTTAGTGTTACATAGATATATACTTAGAAAGTAGATAGCTTTGCAGGAGTGTAAGAAAGGGATGGTCAGGCATGATAAAAAATGAATGACCGTTATGAGTGATACAGATGAAAGAGGTGGGTGTTTGTAAGATAGGTATCTACCAGGTTAAGAAAGTTTCTTTACAAAAGCACTTACATGAGTTCATGAAAAGTATTTTCTAGATACTAAACATTGAAAAGAAAGAAGCAGAAAGGTTAAAAAAATGAACAATGTATGGGAGAGGAAGAGGCTATTTTATGAGTTTGCTCTTCATCATCACTTTGAGCTTATGTTGATTACTTTGCAGTTATTGAGTGCATACAGAAAAGCAAGAGTGACATGATGCCATCTTTTATTTATTTATTTATTTGGATATTGGGGATTGAATTCAGGGGCCCTTAACCACTGAGCGACGTCCCAGCCCCTTTTTATTTTATATTTTGAGACAGGATCTCTGAAAGTTGCTTAGGGCCTTACTAAGTTGCTGAGGCTGGCTTTGAACTTACAATCCTCCTGCCTCAGGCTCTAAATTCACTGTGATTGCAGACATGTGCCTGCACCTAGAGTGATGGCATGTTAAAAGGTGGGGTGTTATGTAGTTCCAAGAGGTATATTGAAGTAGGGACTGAAAAGGGTCATTTGATATTTGACTCATATCAAATACATATATATATATATATATATATATATATATATATATGAACATATATACAATTTTTTAATGATTTGAAAATAGCTTTTCAGAGTCATAGTTTGTAAGATGTCTGTATTTGTATGACAGTGAGTGGAAAATTAGTATGAGACTAGTGAAGACAAAGTTATGCAAATACAGTTCAAAAAATTTACTGGGATAAAAGAGGAAAGAATAAGTAGAGAAGGGCAATAAATAGATCAAAGGAGAGCTACTTTATTTATCCATTGTTTGATTTTACAAAAAGGACTAACCATGCATGGTTAAAATGCTACTGAAAAAATTCTAAAGATTTCACAGAGAATGAGAAACAATGAGAGTGAAATTAAGGGGATCATCCAATGACAAACTTTCCCTGTAGGCCAGAAGGAACATGATCAGTTTAACATTTATTTATTTAAACTTAAGAGAATCACCTAATTTATTGTGAAAATAATATGATTGAAAAACATCAATATGGACTGGGAAGCTGGTTCTGAGGTAGGTTGTAGTACTTCAGTATGTATTCAAGTGAGTTTATGTTGCTCTTGGATAACTTTTCATGTTGTTTAGATGTACAATGGAGAATTGGCTGCTCAAAGAAGAATATGGGGTAGAAGAAGTTCGGGTTTAACAAACAAACAAAAAAAATATGCCATAAACTGAGTGGAAAGTGGCAAGGATAAGTTAACAGAAACAGGTAAAAAGATCCGCTAGTTGACTTTTATACCTCTGTTGGTGCTGGCTGTCTTGAATTTATAACAGAATCAGAGCCAGTGGCTGAGTGATTTTCTCTAAAAATACTTTGCAACTTTATTTTTTTTTATTTTTTTTTTTTAAAGAGAGAGTGTGAGAGAGAGAGGGAATTTTTTTTTTTTTTGAGAGAGAGAGAGAATTTTTTAATATTTATTTTTTAGTTCTCGGCGGACACAACATCTTTGTATGTGGTGCTGAGGATCGAACCCGGGACGCATGCATGCCAGGCGAGCACGCTACCACTTGAGCCACATCCCCAGCCCTACTTTGCAACTTTAACATATTCAAAATGGGTGGATCTATCAAGGAGATGTTGGAAAGAAAGGTGGGGCAAGTTTACTGAAATAAACAGATTGGCTGGAATTTAGTTGGGAAACAATTTAACAGATAGAACTAAAATCATTAATCAAAATGAGAGTCATAAAAGGAGGGATTATGTCCAAGAATTTAAAATTTGAGGCAGTGTGTCAAATAAAAGAGGACTGAATAGGTGCGAATTATCTATGACAAAAAATGTATATACTTGAATTCAAGGTCTCTAGAGTAAATGTTTTTAGTGATCACTCATGGTCAAAAGAAATTAGATAAATGTCAGTAATTAACATCACAGATACCATGTTAGAAATGTTAGCCATATGGTTGCTGAAATGAGTTTGAAAACTGTAACTATAGAGTGATTGGCTAAAACTGTGGATGTATAAGGAAGAAAGCAATGAAGTTTGGCTCTGCAGTAGGACATATAACCCACAGATTGAGTGGGTTTGGAAAGATGTACTTGCTCATTGAATGAGACAAGTTCTGTGTCCCAGATGTGCTCACCTTTTTTTTTTCTCAAGTGTGTTAGTCACGGTGGAGCTCTAATGCAAGTTGCCTCATGTACCTGAGTTTTAAAGTTTAATACACAAACAGGGAAGGTGCTCTATGATGTTCACTCTGAACTCTCTGACTCTAGTGTGAAGTGGAGAAGACAATAACCAACTTTTCGTTTTCCATCTGTTCAGACACTACAGGAGGAATAATTTAAAGCTATGTTAACTATAAAAATCAATGATCTCAACCTCAAATTACATAATGGTTAATGTGTTCAAATTTGTAGGTAAACAGATAATGAACATTATGTTTTGAATTCTAGAAGGGGATAAATAAATCAGTAAATAAATATTTATCTTGAGCAAAATGTTAAACAAACAGGTGCTGAATGTCATGAATCGCCAGTCTTTCATATACTGATTTTATTGAATACATACAGCAACATAATGTGATTATTACAATTTGTCTACAGATGTACTAACAATTGAGTCAAAAGTTAGAACTTGCAACAGAGCAATCCAACTCTTAAGGCAATATAGTTTCTATTATTTCTATTTGCTTTTCAAAAAATTGAAGGAAATAAAAATATGTGTGCTTGCTTTCATGGGGTTCACAATTCAGTTTGGACAGCAAATTTATGTGAAAATGTGACTTTAATTTTTATTCTGAAAACCATTAAATGAAAGCACAAAGTTTCTATGTATATTGCAAATCTTAATATAAAGGCAGAAAAGTATAATGAAAGTACCTTGAAATTTACACTCAAATATTTTATAAGCAACAAATTTGCTCTATAACTTTGGTCTGGTTACTTACATGTGCACATAAAAAGAAATATATAATTGGTGCCTTGAAGAATAATTTTAAAGATTGTTAAATAGTGGTTATAAAATCTTTACTTTAGTGTCTTGGAAATAATAGGCATTAAATAAATGATAGTTCACACTAATGACAATTGAAGATTATCATGATCTGTAAAAAAATACATTTCTTATTGAATTAATGCATGGATTTTTTACAGTACTATGAAAACAATATTTAGATGTTTAATTCATTCAAATTTTATAAATGCCATGTCTCTCTTTTTCCTACATTAATTTTAACATAATTATCCTTTAATGATACATGCATACATTTTTTGAGTGTAAGGCTATTATTGTATATATAATTTATCAAACATGTAAATGTATATATATAATTTGATTCAGACTGCTTGACACACAACAAATAATATAAAATTCAAATAAGGCTTAGAAAATCTGAAAAGAAATGTAGTTGAATTTTACACTAAAAATTAAGAATTAATATTGGTTTAAGTGTAATTAACTATATTTGTGCTATTTATTTATTTATTTTTTAGTTCCAGCTATCAAGGATGACTTTCATTCCTGTGGCTACACATCTTTCATATATAAGGACAACATTCATAGAATTTGCAAGTGTGCACTCAAAGCATTTTGCCTGACAAGATGGTGAAATAAATAAATAGAAATAATCAAACTATATATAGCTGGTGAGTGTAGTGAATTAAAATTGTTTACTTTACCTTCAAATATCATTTCAATGATATTCAAATAAACCATACCACAATACTAACTATAACTTGGAGAAATAATTGGTTTGAACTTTATACCTTATATAAATGAATTTAAGCAAAGTATAATATGTTTTACATTTTATATAAATAAATTTAAACAATATTTAATGTCTTATAAAGAACATTTTATTAAAATGTCTAATATTGACTTTACCATTGTGGAATAAAAAATAGCTGATTTCCTCAACACATCAAAGCATTTTAAGGCAAAGTTCTTATAGAGAATTATGTCCTGTTTTAGTTTCTATGTTTTTTTAAAGAACTTCCCAAAATAATTCATTTCCACATTTTATGCATAAATATTATTAGCATACTTAACTTTATTTCTCAGAGTGAAGGTTAGGGAAAATACATTTAAAGAGAGGGAATGTTGTCAATGAGAAGTTTAGTGCCTCACAAATTGAATTAAAATAGCAGAATTCAGTGCAAAAGTGATAGCAAGAATTAATTGTTTCATATATTTCTCCATTAGGCATAAGTCCGATTTAAAATTCTTTCTTAGTTGTTGATGCCTAAAGGAATATGCCCATTAGGTAACATGGGAATCAAAGTATCTACTGTCCTTGGAAAGATAATGACCCAAATATGAATATTCAAGAGACACCAGAAATCATTATACATGGTTTCACTTTCTTTTTAATCTTGATATCTGAATAAAATTTTTCTTATGCTTAGGAAAAATGGAACATTTGAATGTAGTTAATTTATAATATTTCTGGATTCTAGCACAGTTTTACTTTTGAAACTCTTCACAAAAACTCATTTTTAAAATGTTAAAAACTGTATTTGGCAAGACGAAAAAAAAATTGACCCTAGGAAGATATAAGATGGTATTACCATTTGACAAACAACAATTACCCCACCAAGAGGTGGAGTCACTTTAACAGTGTTTGTAGTTTATCTCTCATGTACTTTTTTCCTGTCTGTATTAAAGAACATTTGGTAATTTTTTTACTAATAATATTCTACTTATCCACCACTTAAACAAATGTGAGATGTTGTTTTCTTAATCATTTTGTGGAACTGTCACATATTTCTATTGTATTGTTTTGTTCACGTGAATACAATCAATTATTAATGTTGAAGTTAAAATTATCAACATGACCATTCAGTTAATTAAGTAAAATATGGGATTATAATTTTGAACATGCTTTGAAATCAAAAAACTATATTGAATTAGATTCCAATACATATTTAAAACAATATCTATAAATATTTTAACAATGTGTTATGCTATCCTGTGTAGTTTTAATATTTTATAAATCAGACTAAGTTTTGGTTAAATAATGAGAATACCACCTTTTTACATCTTTAAATGAATGGAATCATCTAGAGAAATTCATCTTTCTCTTATAATAGGAATAAGACATGATAGTTCCAAAATGAAAAGTAAAACTCAAATTATTTTTGTAAATGAAACAGTGATTTTATCTAGTTTTTAAAATTCTTACCCCTTGTTTTTCTGTAGCTGTTTTTTTTTAACCTAAGATCCACACACATACACACACACACACACACACACACAAAAGAGCATTTGTTGACTTAACCACAATAAGGTGGGAGGGTAGTAGCAAGACAACTAAGGAAAAAAGTCTCACTTCCCTGAAATTAAAATTAAAACTGATTGTTTTCACTTTTATTTGGTTCAAATTTTTTTATAAAATACTTGAATTCCCTTTCAAGAGTCATGCAATACTGTGCAGTTTGACCACTGAGATGTTGGCTAAAATCTTCTTGTGTCAGAGAAAAGGAAATAATGCAGTTTTGTCTTCTCCATCAGCCATTTAAGACAAATCTAGTGATTGACAATGCAGATTAAAACATACAGTTTATATCAAGAACCTTGGTTTCATAGACCTGAGTTTTGCAGATTAGTGTTTAAAAGAAAGGCTCTCAACATCAACAGCCAGGCTGCTTCAAAACTTGTGCTGCATACATCTGGCTGATTATTTAACCACCTTGTATTATTCTGCATCAGTGAAATACATGGAGTTTTACTTGAACATTCCTCAGAAAAGTGATATGGCAATGAATAAGTCAAAATGTTACTTCATTTTTAACTTTTCAAAAGCTGTGTAGACTCTTTGGAAAGATAGTCTGGGTAATTACATGTAAGTTTTCAAAAAATTCCAAATATGTTTTTTAAAAGGCTAATTATTTACAGGTCATTGGCAAAAGTAAGAAAAATAATATTGATTTCAAAATATCATATTCTACTAATTATAATACAGAATATATTCTAAAACTTCTAATATTTTAGGACATAAAAAATCAGTGCATTTGTGTTTGTACAAAATATTTTAATTTGCTTAAAACTGACAGCCTTTATTTACAATCTGACCCAAATTTCATAGTTTAAAACAAAATTTCTGAGAATGTGTGATTTATAACTGCTGCCTCCAATTCTTATAGAGTCCATCAATTTAAAACCAGCAATCTATAATTACCTACCAGCCACTTGGTCAACATCAACAATATTTTCTTAGCTTTTCCTTCTTTAACTGCTCCATAATTCTTGAACTTATTAATTAAAGTTCAGTATTTGAGGAGCTGACTTTGGACTTAAAATTATTCTGTGTAACCTTTGAGATCGTGTACACCTCTCTGAGACATACTCCTTATGATTAGGAAAATATACCATACTGCATGTAGATATTTTAAGAAGTAATAATGTTTTTCCAGTGCCCAGGAAACATTATATATGCAATAAATTAAAGCTGTTAAAGTTGTCATAGTACTTGTCAGTGTTTTTATTGATCAAGTCATTTACCTCTGACGTTTTTCCTTTGGCTATTCTGATACTCTTATTTTCCCAACACTTTTTCAAATTTATAATTTTCTGAGAACAACCTCTGTAACTTATTATTCTATCTGTGCTAGAGATTTTCTTATGAACTTTACAGATTCACTCTTGATCAAATGCTATCTGTAATATAAGAGCTCTAGCTTTTTAGTGGACAGCCTCAGTGTCCCTAATGCTATGTCTATTAATTGAGTCTTGCTACTTTAAGGTAATTATCTCTCTAATAATCACCCTGTCAGATCATTACATATTTGCTGTGCTTCTCTGTCATAAAAATAACTCATGGGCATCAAATCTCAAAGAACCTTCTTTCACTTTCTCTTCAGATTTTCAGTCATAAAGTTCTAACTGCTCCTGTCCCGGGGAACCATATACCATTGCTTGCAGATTTTGTAATCTTCACCCACTTACTTGAAAATATCTCCTTTCTCAAAGACTATTTAATTATTCACTTGACTATGCAATGTAGATTATTAGATATCTGACTCATAAGATAATTGACAACAAAATTTCAGAGAAAAAAAGGCCTCTATGGGTTATGTTGGATTAATCACCTGGGGGTGCCATTGGTAATCTGCTAGTTGGTTAATTTAATGACTAAATTAATGGAGTAAAGTAGATTGGTTGAATTTTTGTGCAATTTTTGAACAGAAAGAAATTCAGACAATTAAAAAATATGAAATGTATCTATATATATATGGTTCTTATTCAGTTATATCATACAATAGTCCTGTAGGGATGTGATGACTGGACTCTATTTAAGGAATCCATTGGAGACATAGCCACCAACTTTATTGGAAATATCTGAAGTGGAGATTCTCACTAAAGATAGACATTAAGATGAATGAATCATGATTAAGTTGAATGAATTATTAATCTCAATAGAATTATTAGTATGAGGATAGAGGCTCGGTTTTATGTATAACCAGCAAAATCAAGATCACTTAATTATCATAGTAAGTAACAGAGCCAAGTAATTCTCCTTATGTTTTTACCAGCAGGGGTCTGAATAATGGCTGCTTGATAAGAGGGTTCTTATGAATCAACTGCATGGGCAACTAATAAGATTCTGCTTCATATGTAATCAGACAATTACTGAAGAGAGAGAAATCTAATAAGGTATCATAAATTAAGTATACTATGGCCTATCTATCCATAAAACCAGATGTCAAAAGCAGTGTAGTATTATAAAACAGAACTGGCAAACATTAAACCAAGCCTGATGATAACTAAACTGTATGTGGAAGAGTGCAGACAAGTGGTGTATTGGTGATAACTAGCTTTCCTTTTAGAGATGGTCTGAAACCCTAATTAGTAGCAGTTATTCATTTCCATGGCAATACTACTCCTAAAGTGGTCAATACTTGGAGATTGGATGAGAGTACCTAATTGACTTGTGGAAGCATTGTTATACCAGCTCCAGCATACCACTGCATGTGACAGAAACTTGAACTGGACCCTTGGTAGTTTCCCATTATCAGAAGGTTAGCTTATAGACTAATGAAGAAATGCTCAATAATCACATAGGTCAGAAACTGGCAAACCATGACTGCAAACTTAACCTGTCACACTGTTGGGTAATTTAAGTTTGATTGGAATGCAGCCTCATTTATTCATTTATGTATGGTCTGTGGGTACTTTTATGATTATAATTGCAGATATGAGTAGTTGTAGTAAAGTTGTACAGACAACAAACTTTACATATCTGAAGTCTTATAAAAAAAGTTTGCCTATAATACACTTTCATCTATTTCTCACAGTAGATTAAAGACAAAACAATTTGTCTGAAGTTGTATAGATGTTATATAGGATTTACACATTGTCACCTAAATCTTGTTCAAGAGGTCTATGGAAAATTTTGTTGTAGTGGCAAAAAAATGAGCTATGCCTGGATTGACCAATATTCTATTTTTTAATACCTTTATTTGTTTGTTTTTTTGTGGTGCTGGAGATCGAATCTAGTGCTTCACACATGCTAGGCAAGCCCTCTACCACTGAGCCACAACCCCAGCCCCCAATATTCTATTTTTGAGAGTTTGTTTTCCCCAAACATTGACTGAAAATTGACCCATCAATAGGAAAATTTTCTCAGCCAAGAAAACTTTTGGATTTTGCTAGATCTTTTCAATGATAGGATGGTGATTTGTCCTACAAAAATTCGATCTGTTATTTTGAATATAGCTTTGCCTTTCTTGTCCGCAATATCTCTGCCATCACCATTATTTGTAATTACAGAATACCAGCCAACCATCTCTTTTTCTGGAAGTAGTAGTAGAGCAATAGACTTAAACATGAATTTAAAATTCCAGTGCTGTAATATCACAGAGTAACTGGTTTGTTCTAAGGGATACATGTTCTTCTGATGTTTCTATTATAGTCCCATTGGAAGATACTTGGGGGAGCTTTTACTTCACCATTAAAACAAAGGCCTTGCAGTCAAAATGCAGAGACATGGAACGAATGCAAGATGGTGGGCCAGAGGGAAGCAGCAATTAGTGCTGCTCCATGACCTGGGTCTCAACTAGTGGTAATACTGCTTTTCTGAGAGTGATAGAGGACACCTCCACAGCTGCTCCTACACAAGAATCAGGGTTGCCATGCCCTTGCAGGACACAGGGCCTCGGCTTTACAACAGGACTCCTGACTCCTGACTACTCACCCACGCAAGTCTCAGGTCTCTTGAGTGCCTTAGTGGGACCACCGGCATTCAGAATTCACAGATGCAGCTCCCACACAATATACCCAACCACTACCCATATGCAGGAACTCTGGCCACCACTCCCCTATGGACACGCATCTGCCAAAGTGGGGCTCCCCTGGTCCCCCCCATCTTGGGACTCTATGGTATCTTGAGACTTATGCAGCTACTGCCATAATCCCCTACATGGTAGCCTGCCTGCATCTGGGACATCATAAGCTCCAAAGGCAACCTAGAGCCACATGCCACAGTGCTCATCTGTGAGCACAACACCATCGCCTGGCTTACCCCACCCACCAGCATCCCATCACTGAAAGCAGCCTCCTCCATCTTGGATGACCTCCATCACCATCTTTCGTTGGGGCAACTACCAGTTTGAAACATCGGATAGCCAGGTACTCATAGTTTTCTAGTTTCCCCTAATCCCCAGAAGCCACTAACCCCATACAGCAACTGACTAATACAATATAGACCTCCACGACTGATGCTCAGCCACCAGAGTGTAATACACAAGACCCCCAGAAATAAAGGTTCCTGATAAGAAAGTAGAAAGGGAGGGGGTGAGGGAAATACACTATAGAGACTCATTTAGAGGCCAAAACTGTGAGGCCTACAGGCAAGATTAGTAGATAAGACCAGGCGCCCACATCTCATAAGCAGGCCCCAAAGGAGATCCTTGAGGTGCAGTCTTCCATAGGAATCGACAGGCACCATACTCCATGTCCAGGTGCTCTGCACCCAAGACCAACTCTCACACCCTCATAACGCCCACCATCCTGGGGGCAGAGATACCAGCTAAGAACAAACAACACCACCTATTGGATGAGAAGAGAAGCAGAAAAGATACTGCTTACCAACCAAAACAATCCATGTTTCTTCCTTCTAGTTTTTTTTTTTTTCCCCCTTCTCCCTCACTATTCTGGTGTCTTCATATCCCCAACATACCTGAAACCCAGTACTGTCCATGAATTAGGATACTAATGACTGGGATGTTTGAATATTATATTACAGTTGTGTTATATATTCTTTTTCTTTTCTTTTTCTATTGTTTTTACTATTTTTACATTTTTTTCTTAATATTTATGTGTGTTTCTTTGTACTCTAGTCTCCCCACTTACTTGTCTACCCCAAATTACTTCCTGTCTCTTCTTCTTCTACTAATCTTCTTCTTAAGATTCCTCCTTCACACTTTCTATGATATAATAACTATATATCTTCATTTTCTACTTCCTCAGCATATAATCCTACACCTCACCCCCAGTTTTTTGTCCACCATCAGAAACTATAAACCCATTTGAAAACCCACTGTTTATATTGTAGGCAATAATTAAATTTACCATTTCTGCATATTGTAACCAAACTATAAATGTCTTAATAGTAACTACTAGGTTTAAGATTGTATATTGTATGTATTGGGATCTGTTAACATTGTTCTTCCCCTCAAAGGAGAGATATTGGAATGCTGCAGGGGCCCTATAAGCCTAAAGGGTAAAATGGTAATGCCTCAGATGCACGATGCTAGAAGGGAAGACA